>NC_081414.1:656582291-656839262 GCF_030272615.1 Cryptomeria japonica
ATCTTTTTGCTTAGTTTGTGAAGGTTATAGACCGAAGTATTCATAGACCGAAGTTTTTTAACTTAAGTATGGAATGTGAGTCTACAAAAAAGAATCAGTAAGGGCCCTTTCTATCCCTTGATACTTCTCTAACTTTCTAATCCTCCAAATGTACCAAATAATTTCACATGAAAGCAAATTCCAAAACTAATTCGTATCTTTTTTAAAGTCCTCTAATAAAACTAGATAGAACATCAAGTATGCTAATATGCCAAGGAAAAATAAACCCAAACAACTTCCAAACCTCCTTAGCTACAGAGCAGTCAAAGAAAATATGCTAACTGTCACTTTAACATTGCAAATGTTACCAAAAACATCATTATAATGTTTATATCTGATAGGTAACTTATCAAGTAGAAGCAACCATTTAAAAGCTTTCTTTTTAGGAGCAACAAGAGAGTTCCAAATATTCTTAAACATCTTGCCCCATTGAGAAGGGGATGAATTATAATACCACACAGTATTAACATGATTAATAATACTCTCATTATACATCAAAGAATTATATATAGAAATAGATTTAACATCACATCTTTTGGGTAACTACAAGGAGATCATACAATTTTAAGCATTTTTCCCCTTGATTTTTGGTAAATTTGCAGTTTATAAATATGGACTGTGCCTGCCGTGGGATGAAATTGTTTACTCATTTTGCTAGGAACTTGGGTTCTAATTATTTTTTCATTTTGTCCAATATCATGGCATTTACCTCAAGAGGACTTGAATCAAATAAATTGGGAAGGTGAAAAGGCCCTTTATTCAAATTAAAAACTTAGTTAGCAATTATATACTAGATATAAAATAAACACCACATGACAAGTACATAATGCAAGTGATTTACCTTGTGAAAAATTGAACTAGGAAAAAACTCTAATAAATAATCTATTATCATCAATATACTAGTAAGATCTCGTCTAGGAAGAAACTCTAGACACGTTATAAAATTCAAACGTGTCCTCACTTCTCTAAGTAATTTTGTCTTACTTATAACATAGTGAATTACTAAAATTATGAGTTTATTTTATTCTCAAGGATCACTATGAACACCTTAAGGCACCCTCTCACTTATATAGAAGGTGATAATTTTAGTGATCAAAAGTAATAATAAAACTCAAAAATAAACAATACAAGCAAAAACACAAGACAACACATGCAGATTACCTCACGGCGGAGATGCTTCAGAAATTAACCTAAGCCTAGACTACTGTCAGTCTTTTTTGGTCTGTAATCCGCATTCTCTTGTTTGCTAGTGTTTGGTTCACTAGCTGTCTTTCTTTTGTTTATTGTCTTTTTGCTATGTTGTAATGTTTATCTTTTGATTTTATGACTGTACTGGGTTTCAGGTCCCCATCAAAACCTGTTTTCCCATATTCAAAAACACACGCAATTACCTTGGAAAAACCTCCAGATTGGAGGAAAAACCCAACATTAAGTTCAGATCAAAGTTTTCAATATAATGTTCAGATTACATGAGAAGATATTAGATATACTTATCTGATTGGTTACTAATCACAATCACTAACTAAAGTCTAATGTGAAGCCCTGTGTTTAGTGCCTAATTCTATGGATGCAAATATGATTGTTGAATGAGTTGTCCTCAATGAATCTACCTAATTTAGTCAAGTTGACTGCACTCAAAATAATTCCAATGCATAGTTGATGGCACTTATAATCATCTCACTCCAACTATTTTCCTCCTTAAGTATTTTTATAAACATCATGATGAGAGAAGTTTTGTTGATACCATTTAGCATTTGCACTCAACATCTTAGGGAAAGAAAGAGGGAGGGAGGAAGAGTTGGTGGGAGAGGAAAGAGAATTTATGTTGAACATCTAATGACTGAACATGCATCTCAAAAGAATTTGTGACCACTAGCTACACTAAATACGTTCTATATTAAGTTTAATATTTTAAGATGAAAAAGAAGAGTTAAATGGTTTTGGTTTGATTTGCAATTTTTCCATAGCCTGATTTTTTTCCTGTGAAGAAAGACCATGTCAGATAATATTAGTGAAGAACAAAATAAGGAGACAATTTCTAGATTGTGGTCTAACTTGAAAAGAAAAGGTGATGGAAAATGTTATTGTCCCTACAAAATTTGTAAGGGCTTAAAGACTAGAAGACTTCTAATCAAAACAACTAAGAAACATTGTAGGCAACATAGTCACATTGAAGGGGGACATGATTATCGTCTATTGGTAAGTTGTTCATTATATCATTTTAACAATTTATATACATAAGAAATCACTTGATGATGAGATCATGATCATGGTTTATTTATGTTGATCATTTTTATATAGGTCAAGCACCCCAGGGCACATGATATGGACCAACACAACTCAGAGAATATGGTTATCAAAGTGGAGGAACATGGAGGTGTGAATATTGAAGCTGAAGATAATGATCCCATGGAAGATGACGACCATGCACCAGAAAACACAATTGAAGATGGTACAAATACATTGATCCATGACACATTTAGTACTGGTACATGTGATCATGATGGTCAAGATGACCTTAATGTTGTTCATGATTTACCTCTACTCAAGAAGGCATATGAGGTCCTTTATGAAGGCTCCCAAACAACTCTTTTGTCCATTGTATTGTTGTTGGTAAACTTGAAGGTTAGGAATGGTTTATCCAACATAACAATCTCATGTATGTTAAGGTATGTCATATATGTCATTATAGTTAATAAATGGTGAATCATGTACCATTAATATTACTTATATTAATAAATTCTATTTTTCACTTTAGATTGATAGGTGAGTTTTTTTAACTACCATCAAATATTATACCTTACTCATATTGAGAATTATCTTCCATTATGAAAGATATTGGAATGGAGTATCAAGCAATAGATGCTTGTCCCAATGATCATATTATATATCATTAACAACATTAATTCATAACAGAATGCCCTGAATGTCATATTAGTAGATATCGAACAGATCAAATAAACAAAAAAGGGGTCTTGCAAGGTTCTTCATTATAGTCTCATTATTCCATGTATACAATGATTATTCAGGTGCACTAGCTTCGCACAATTTATGGATTACCATACATGCAATAAAAGTTGAGATATCATTATTCGAATGCTTGTGGATGGTTCAACATTTATGGACATACAGGAAAAGTGGGGACACTTTAAAGAAGAACCTTGTAATCTCGGGCTTTCATTGGCAGTAGATGGTGTCAATCCATTTGGAGAGATGAGATCTGCTTACTCAGTGTGACCTATTTTTGTTATAAACAATAACATTCCTCCATGGATGTCAATAAAGAGGGAGCACATAATGTTGGCAATGATTGTTCCAAGTATTTTCTCATTTAATAGTCATCTACATTTAATTATAAATATTGTAGGAAAATGGTCATAATAATTAGATAATGTTTTTGTTCATTACACTAGGTAAGTACCAAGTTAAAGATATGAATTTATATATTGAACCTCTTATTGACAAGTTGTTGGAGTTATGGAATGGTGTCACCATGTATGATGTCTCTAGACCAATAGGACAAAGACAATTTCAATTCCATGCAATGCTTGTATGGACAATACACGATGCCCTAGGGCTAACACATATTTGTGGTATGTTATAGTGTTCAAGTTGCACATGATAATTATAATTATAAAAATTTACATATTTAATCGAATTATACATTATCTTCTAGGTCTTCAAACAAAGGGAAAATTTGCATGTCCAGTATGTGGTCCAAAGATGAAATCTCGTCATTCAATTTTTTTAAGAAAGCAGGTGTTTGATGAGTATGGGCACTTCCTCCACCAAAATCAGAAGTATCAGAATACTCAAAAACATCTTTCCAATGGGAAAGAAGAGACTACATCAAAGCCACGAAGAATGAAACCTCACCTATGGAAATTGGAATATAATAGAATTGACCGTCGAGGTAATGCCATTCCATCTAATGGTTTATGTTTGGAATTTGTATTTTTCTATTGTGTTTTGTTTACTGGTGATGTAATTGATGATTGTGAAGGTCGTCAAGGCATGGATGACCACCTTCCAAGGGGATTAAAAATTTATGATAGACAATTTAGTAGGTTGCCTTACTATGAGAAGCTACAAATTATGCATTTGGTTGATACTATGCATATTGGAAAGAATATAAAAAAGACATTATAGAAAATATTTGATGGAAGGCGTGACAAAGAAAAAAATGTCAAAATTTGTAGTGACATTTAGGAATCCAATCATGCAATGAAAAAATTCATTCAATCAAATAGCAGTGGAGACTAGATTAATATAAGTGCCCTTCCTTGGTTATTAACAGAGTAGAAAAGCAATGCTATAAAGGAAGTCATATGAAAAATTCGATTTCCCACAGAATTTGATGCAAACATAAATAATCTCATATCAAAGAAAAGTGAATCTGGGTCAGGGATGAAAACACATGATTGGCATACGTTCATTAAGGTAATTCATATTCTTGTGTATTTACTATATATTTGTATACTGCACATGTACTTTTCATTGTATTAAGTTAGAAAATAATGAAAAGATCATTTTATAATTGTCGCAGTACATTCTACCTCTATCTCTCCCAGACCACTTCGACAATAATTTAAAGCAAGTCATATATGATCTTGGAAAATACATGAGGTAAGTAGTGATGTTGGTTCAATTTTTTATATAGATATTATATTTGTGATTTGTTTTACTTGTTATGTAATATATTGTCTATTATTTTGTAAAGTCTCATTTATATATTTTTACGTCTTGAATCTCTTGCAGGTGGTTATCCTCTAGAGAAATCCATAAAGAAGATATAAAATATTGGAAGAGAAAAATTCCTCATCTAATGTGTGAAATGCAAAAGTGTCCACCTTTAACATTTTTCAATGCACAAGAACATTATCTCATACACCAAGTTGAGGAGATTGAATTGTGTGGACCTGTACACACTAGGTCAATGTGGATGGTTGAGAGGTACTTGAAAGTTTTTGAGGGCTTTGGTTCAACAAAGAGCACATCCTGAGGGTTCTATGGTGGAGGGGTATAAAATATACCAGACTATGGTGTACATTACTAAATATCTTCCTAAGTTTGTAGCAAAAATCCACATAGATTGCATTTGGGATCCCAACCCCATTAACAAATTCAAAGGGGACTACTTGATGGGGAAAGGTAGATTGAGGAAAGTGAGAGGTAATTATAAGATGCTATTGTATCTAACTAAATCTTAATCTTCAAAATAACTCGGTTGTAAGTCATCTATTTATTTTTTGTACAGTTGGTCGAGAGTGGGATGCACTACATTTGTATATTGCAAACAATCTTGATTGGATGATGGTATGGATTGAACAATGTCAACATTCTGGTCACACATGGTTTAAGATATTTATAGGTACGTATAAATTTATTAATCACCCATATGTTTATCAACTCATGATGCATTAATTTTACATGTTTGAGATATTGTAGGTCAAACACTACAAGGCTATGTACTTCAATGGTCATAAATTTCACATCAAAAAGTTGGATGACATGAAGAAAATTTGTGATTGTGGGATAACTGTAGTCTTTGAGGTGACCAATATTTCATCTAGAAATGACATACATCCTCAAGAGTCTCAAAATTGATACTATGACATTTTGGATGATATACTTGAATGTGACTTTAATTCCTTCAAATTAGTTATGTTCGTCATCAAATGGTATAGGCTATGACAAAATAAAAATGATCCTGATAGAACTATTATTGAACATGATGATGGATTTACAATGGTTAATACAAGGTCATTTGAGCCAGTTGGGGATGAGCCCTATGTTCTTCCAAGCCAATGTGAGTAGGTATTTTACTAAGATGTTCCACAAAAATCAAGTTGGTCATTTGTTGTTAGACAAGATCCAAGAGGAAGGCCAATAAAGTATAATTTGATTGAAGAAGAAGATACCTAAGAAGTAGATGATGATGTAGATGATGATCACGATCGATAATTAGTTGATGATGCTCCTAACGAAAAAATGTTCACGAAGAAGAATAAGCTGATGATGATGATGCTATTGCTGCTGATGGTGATGGTGATGGTGATGGTGATGGTGATGGTGATGGTGATGGTGATGGTGATGGTGATGGTGATGGTGATGGTGATGGTGATGGTGATGGTGATGGTGATGACGATGACGATGATGGTGATGATGATGACGATGACGATGACGATGACGATGATGGTGATGATGATGATGATGGTGATGGTGATGATGATGATGATGATGATGATGATGATGATGATGATGATGATGATGATGATGATGATGATGATGATGATGATGATGATGATGATGATGATGATGATGATGGCGATGATGATGATGATGGCGATGATGATCATGATGGTCGTGATGATGAGTTGGATGAAGAAGAATATCAATGACATGAATAAATGTATGATGTATGTGATAAGTATATTATCTATTTAATATTGATTTCTTGATAGAAATTTATTTGACTTATATGGTTACATAATTAATTCATTATGTGGACTATTTATTAGCTATGTGATAGATGGTGATTTATGATATATATTTGATGGATTACATGTTTATGATGATACATATGAGATGCTTATGATGCATATGATACATATGTATTTATCATTTATCAAATTGCAAATGTAATGCTTATGATGCTCAATTGTTGGTGCTGATTTCATATGTATATTTTGTGTGATGCTGCCACCCTTGGTGGAAATAGGTAATTGATTACAGACATCAGCAACCCTTTACTTGAGGATCCTGCATAGTCTACATAAAGTAAAGGTAAGGAATAAACAAATATACAATGATTATGATGACTGCATATTGTTCATGTTGTGTACTATGTAATATTTAGTATATGTATCATGTAATTTTTAGCTAACATAAGATAATTGAATTACATATGCAGGAACCTGAACCCTTTTCACGAGGATCCTGCACAGTCTCATGGATCAATGGGTATAAGTCAATACACCCTATAGAAACAGTTTATTTTTAAAAAAATACTAGGAAAACAAACTTCCTTAGTTTTTCACACCTCGACATTAGCAGTAAATCTAATACAGTTATCAACACTTGAGGCCCTAGTTGGACTTATTCAAATTTTAATCTCAACATCAACTTTAGGGTTGACTTCTTCATCAACATTACCCTCATTTATAAAATATCTCTCTCATTACCAACTAACTCTCTCATTTTATGGAGTACATCTATCAGAAAATAGGTATTTGTCAGATGTGTCTTCCTCGAGTGAGGGAAATGCAAGAATAGAAGATGAAAGTGAGACAAGAAGTAGATTTAAAATAGGGAGATAAACTAGAGGTCAAAATATTAGAAGAAAATTCAATAAACACATGGAATTTTTCCTTGCTCAAGGGGGGTCATGTTCTTACGATGATGAGACAAAAGGAAACATTGAGGTGCCCTTGAGGTACAAAAATCTATAGAAACAATGGGTATCCAAGGAACTTCCTCCAATTAACATTGATTTTGGTGTTAACGATAGGATATATTGCATAACACCTTCATAATTACATGGTTTGGGCCTATTTTCCATGGACGACATAAAGGTCTATTACAACAAAGTTGCTGAATTGATGGAGTTTGTCAGACCTTGTTACAATTACAAAAGTTGGATGCAAATTGTTTGATATAAAAAAAGTATGCGTAGGTATACACTATCAACAAATTATATACAACAGAAAGATAATGATCAAAGTAAACAAGTTCTTGATACATTGATGGAAGGCCAAAAGCAACAGGGAATGTTGTAGGTTTTCTAAATATTACATGACCTGGGTCAACTAATAAGAAACCTAATTGCATATTTGAGGCGCATGAGGGAAATCATGTATTCGTATGTGTGATAAAATTAATAACTACAGGGGAAGAGCTACTAATCAATTATAATTTGAATCGTATAGATACAAACAAAGTTACTATCATGGGGGTGCTATGTACTATATACCATTTAATCTAACCTCCATCTAATGACTCCAATATACCATTTTATTATTAAGTTTTTTTCTAAGTCTATTGGTTTAATTTTGCTAATATTTTTTATATTTTTTCTTTGTCACATGGTGAGATGGATCCATCACATAGCACAGACAAGGATGTAGGTCTTGACACTTCTACTGAGCAGGTAAACCTCATTGTAATTGTACAAATTAGATAGAAGCAAACTGTTATATTATTATGTTCTTTTCTTGAGTGTTTTGGAGTAATTTTGATAGTATTAATAATATTCTTGTCATAGACGGATGTTCAGGGAAAGGGAAAGGGACCTGCAGTACCTGAGCACCTCAAAGGGATGTGGACTCAATAGTATTATGTGATGATGACATCGGATTTACCACAAACCCTATAGAAATGATGAAACAGTCTATTAGAAAAATTAATAGAGAGATTCTTTCTTTGGCATCCATGAGCCCTCAGACCGATAAAATAAAAGGCATGGTGCAACAATTGATGTTGACAACACATAACTTGCAAGTAAGGATTAATGAAAGCTTTAATTATAGCAAAAGTTCAATAATGGTTTCTATTTTATTCTCTTTTATGTCATTAACTAAAATATGTACATGTTGTTTTTACAGGATTTTATGCGCCCTCATCAACCTAGTGGCCATGATCAGGGTATTGTAGGTAGTTCAGGTGATGACCATTTTTTATACATTAAAACTAATCCTCCTTTGGACTTGTGAACTTGCTTTTTTAATGCTAGTGTTATTGATCATATATTTATTATGTAGTTGATGCAAAGAGATCTAGCTGATGCTCTTCATGACTGATCATTCATACATCAGGGAAACAAATCCCCTTACACATCCCTTAACTTGTTCTCAACAAACCCCCAACACATCCTTTTTCTAGATCCTTGACTTGGATTAACCTCTCACTTCATCATTTATCATTTTTGAGAGCTTCATACTGTGATTTATTCTTCACTACCAACTCACCTCTCACTATATGATACTCTCTCATTTTAAAGCTCATCATATTCTACTTGAGCTCACATTCTACTTGAGCTCAACTTCTAACTAGACAAATTACATGTTCAAGCAACTCCATGTTAGCCTTAACATTGTGAGAATACCAAGTATTTCAACCATCATACCTTAACATATACTTACCCCTGTCCTCCAAGAGAGTTATTTCATTGTCCTCATCTCATTAATGTCTTCTCCAACTACCCAAGAACTTATAATCTGCATTTACTCATAGAATCCTTACAAATTTTAAAACTGCAAAATAAGGAACCCAAACTACCATTCATTGTGACTATCATGATCAAACAAGTAGATTGAAAATTTCTTGTCTTATCAATTTCCATCATACTGGGTGTAAAGCGGAAAAATCGAACCCTAGTCGTTCTCCCCTCCCCAACTCCGAGGAGAGAGCAGGGAGGTCACTAGGGTTGATGGTTTTCACTTAAGAGAGACTTTACATTCAAAAGAGGGGTTGAAACCCACAAGATCCAATCCCACACAATGCAGGATTGGATTCTAAATGAGTTTCAAGGGTTAAGACATCAAGGATACCCTCTTTTGTAAAGAAATGTAGATAGAATGATTGAACTAGGAATGTATGTAGAAGCAAGAAAGATTCGCTTATAAACAGAGATAGGGATATGGGATGAAATTGCGGACCTAGAATTAGCAGTAAAATGTTGAGAGGGTGCTGTTTTGCAAATTTGAGCGAAAGTTGACGGGACGATGGCGCCCGGCGTGCACACGGTCCTCCAAAAAATCCGCGAAATGAAGGGGGATCTGTTCGTCTCTGCACAAGGATTCCAGATCTTCAATTACAGCCGCGTACCTGCAACCTACACACAGAAAAGAGAGGACGATTGGGGGGTTAGGGATGAGGGGTTTGCCTTTAGGTCAAACCCCGGTTTTGGAATTAACCAAGAAATCAGAATGCTGTAAATGTAAATGTTTGTAATGTAAACAAGTACTGATACCCTGTTGTAAGAATGTTTGTATTCTTACATGCGAAGGTGTAATGTATGTAGTATGTTGTATGTTGTATGTGATCTCCTCTTCAATGGTTGAATCCTTATCTTGAATGCAACACTTAGCCTTGAATGGAGACTTAGAATGCTCAATTGCTTGAAGGAATGCTTGAATGCTTGAATGTTTGAATGTTTGAATATTGCTTTTGCGTCTTGCTCTTACTTATTTCCTTCCTCTTTCTTGCCTCCTCAAATGGGAGGGGAAATGTAGTTTATATAATTGTCAATTAGGGTTGATAGACTGATTTTTCCGACCTTAGGCCAACCAGGAAACATTATTTCCCGAATTGCAAACTTAAAGACCCGATGCCCAAAAGAGACCGGGCCCAAAATAGGGCCAGGGACTAGGGCGCTGGGCGCCATGGTCCTGGGGGACCAGGGCGCTGGGCGCCCTAGTCCAGAAGGACCAGGGCACTGGGCACCATGGTCCCACCTCCCAGGACAGCAGGGTGCAAGGAGGGATCATGCCAAGGTGCAGAAAAATGCAGTTTTTGGTGTTACAAGTAGGTTTCGAGGTCTCCATTCAAGTTCAACATTGCGCCACCATCATGAAGACCCAAATGCAGTTGAAATTGCAAGTGTCACAATTTTAGGACGCTACATTTAGCCCCCACTTGAGCGGGAGTATAAGCGTACGCTTATACTTCCGGTAAAGTACAAGGAAACAACATTGAAAAACTTTCACCATGTCAAGGAGGCAAGATACACCAAGCCCCCAGTGGACTAAGGATCTTACGAATTCAATTGACAAAGTAAAAGGGAAGATCACGAGGGAGAACCATGACTGTCAGTAGTAAGGTTCCCTCACTATGAGTCATGCAAGAAAGATATCAAAAATTTTCAAGGCAAAGCTAAATTTGTCAAGAAATTTTCAAGTATCTTGAAAAGATATGAACGTAATGTATGCCCCCCTACGTTAAAGCGATCGCACACGCCTCATCGGGGGTGATTTCTTTAAGGTAGTGATACATATAAAAATGAGAAGGGAAAAGAGCACGTTATCACAAGGATTTAGCCCCCAAGTGTGAGATAAGCCCAAGGATAATAGAAACAAAACACAAAGAACGAGGTGACTTCGCTTTCCTCGGGGTCAATATGTTGTATGATAATTCATGTATATCATATGTATGTATGCATAATTGTTCTTCATTCCCCAATCAAGGAAGGTCACCTAGAAGAAGGGAACACATGTGTCTTTTGAGTCAACATGAGAGAGACCAAAAGAGATCTCAATGCTTTGCATCATCCTCAAGTAGACAACACTAAGGACAACAAATAGAAGAATGAGAATAACACATAGAAGAAGTAACAAAAGAGATCAAGAGAGGAGGAGAGAGTCTACTATGCTAATGAAACTAGTCTAGCACGTCATCTACCCCCCGATCTTGCTGATCAATATTTCGGGAAGGTAGGAAACATGCTAGAGGAGGAACATCCAACACAGCAGATGGAGCTATCACAAGATCCAAACAAGGGCTATGTTCATGTTCCGAGCCACGTTGTTCTTGTCTAGGAGCTAGGAAAAGTGCTTTAGAAAATTCGTTAGATAAATGGTTATCAACATCAACATATTCATATTCACTATCAGAATGAACAAGAGTAACGTTTTCATCATGAATAACATTTTCATCTATATCATCATCAAGATTTATAAAAATAGGATCTTTAACTCGCACAGGATCAAGACCATCATACATCTTATGTTTAGGAGATTTTGGCTCAATTTTCGACTGAGGAGAAAATGGAATAATACTGGCTGAAGGTGTTTTTGGGGATTGCAAAGTTTGAGAAGCAGTTGCCTGAGCTCTAAGACGACGCTTTCGTCGGCGTTCACGTGCAGAACGATTTCATCTAGTCTTAGTAGGAAGTTGAGGAGATTGAGGAGGAGGAATGTTCTCATCCTTATCAAATGTGATGGAAGGTTCTTTAGGGATTTTCTGCTGCTCCACAAAGTTAATCACATTCGGAGTCATAGACACAAGATCATCAGGTGAGACAGAGGAGTCATTAGTATCAATCACATTAGAGGTATGAGAAGGTAATGGATCAGTGAAAATCTTAAGATTTTGGTTAGGAGGAGCTACAGATGTGTTGCCTTTATCATTCATACCAGAAACAGAGATAGTATTATTATTAATCAAATCTTGAATTTTACCCTTTAAAGCAAAACATTTTTCAGTATCATGCCCAGGATGACGATGAAATTGACAAAAAGATTTGTTATCCAAATAGGGTGAATTAATCTTCACAGGATCTATTTGCTTTATAGGAGGAAAAGTAAGCACATTTTGTTCCAATAACTTATTCATAATACTATGCAATGATTCATTCAAAGGAGTAAACTTTCTTTCTTTCTTGAAAAACTTAGAAATAGGAGGCACACCTGATGCTGCATTCACATTGTTGTTGATGATGTTTTCATTGATTTTAATGGACTCTCTGTTCGGTTTAAACTTCCCAAATGGTTGTTGACTACTATCACCCTTATCACTCGGAGCCATAGGATTTGCTTGTTCCATTTGACTCACAGTTAGTTGATAATTGTGAAGAGTTGCGCACAACTGTTGGAAAGCAGTAAACTCAGAAAATAGAAGTTTTTCTCTAATATCATTTTGTAAATTAGAAATAAAGATTCTTTGAATATCATTGTCAGGTACTGGAAAAGAAATTTGAGCATACAAATGCTTATATCTACCAATGAAATCAGTCACTTTTTCTTTAACACCTTGTTTACAATGCATTAAATCAATCAAAGTAACTTTAGGACTTATATTGTTTTGAAATTGTTGAATAAAAGCATTGGCAAGTTGTTCGAAAGAAGTAATAGAATAAGAAGGCAATGAGAAATACCATTGTAGGGCTTTATCTCTTAATGTTCTAGTAAACAGTTTTGCAAGCAATCTTTGGTCATAAGCAAAATCGGTACATATTGTTTGAAAGGTCTTAACATGTGTTAGAGGATCACCCTTACCATTATAAAGCTCCAAATGTGGAATTTCAACATGTTTAGGGGGGATAGCTCAAACAATGTCAAGAGAAAGTGGGCTCGCAACATCAAATGTGGGCACACTAAACTTAGATTGATTCATAGAGGCAATTTGTTGCTGTAAAGAAGAGACAGTTTGTGCAAGATTGTTAATGGTCGCTTCAGTCGAAGAGTTCATATTAGACGTGTTAGATTGTGATGGAGGTATTATGTTATTGAAAGAAGGTATTGATTGAGAGTAAGGTGGTGGGACACTATGATAGTTAGTCATAGGAGATGATTGGAAAGGAGGAACACTACAAGGAGGAATGGAATGATTAAACGAATTGCCTCCTTGCGTCATGTTCATTTGTGGAGATATAATAGGAACACTTATTGAAGGAATAAATGAAGAAGTTGGATTGAATGAAGGAAGAGGGTTGATTGAAGAAGAAGGATTGCCCCCATGACTGTTGATCATAGGAGGAATGTCTTGTATTGAAGTAGTCATTATGTTTGATGTAAAAGTAGGTATACTAGCAATAGAAGTTGTCAAAGGAATAGAATGATTAACTTGAGTAGGAGGTTGTGTATAACCTAAGGTTTCGGCGCAACTTTTCATCAGCATCACATTCGAATCCACAATGTGTGCAATACCACGAAAAATATCAATTCCATTCTTATCACTTTGAACCATACGTTTTAGACCCTCAATTAATGAAAGAGCTTCGCTATCGGGGTATTCTTGAGACATCCATTGTCGAAAATCATCAAATTGGTTATCCAATTTCGAAAGTTGTTCTACAGAAACCTCATGGAGAGCTTCTTCATCATTAAGAGGATTAGAGGAATTACCAATGTCCTCGTTAAAAAGGCCATTCAAATTAGGTTCCATCTCCTCAGTAATTAAACCTTGGAAAGACTTAATTCTAAGGCTTCGTCTAACGGGAATAGTGTAAGTAGGGCTTATTGTTGTAAAACTCATGCACTAAAGAGAGAGAGAAGATTTTGAATTTTAGAGGTAGTAAACTTCAATAAAATCATCCAATCTCCTAGATTTAAGCTGTTAAATACAATCAGGACAATCTCTCGAAATTTCAGAAAAAATGTCCAGGACCATGGCGAACGGAGTGCACACGGTCCTGGCAACTTTTTTCGAAATTTTCAGGGATGAAAGTTATGATGATTTTAAAGCTAATCTGAAAAAATTGAGTGATTTTACGATCTATAGATAGACCAAATTAAAGTTGCAATCTCAAAATTGAACCCTACCAAGATTGTTGAAAAATGTAAAATTTGAATTTTGAAAAAGAGAAGGAAACTGGAATTTTGAATTTTATGATTTTAGAGGGAATGCTGAAAGTAATGCAGGCTTTGAAATTTAAAATTTGACTCGATTTCATGCAAAATTCAAATTTGAAGGTGGAAATCAAGGTTGTTGCAATTAAACACTTAATTTCAAAAGTCACAAACTACAAAAATTTGATTAAAGCACTGAAATTTCGAATGAATGCTAACACACTTTTCAGATTTAGTACAGTAAGGAACACAATTTTAATATGAATTTCAATTTCAATGATTTTTGAATGATTAGAAGCCTCAATCCAAGCAATCGCTAGACAAACTTTGACTTTAATTTTGAAAGTGTTAAAATTGATAAAATCAGCCAAAATTCTAGATTTTAGCAGAAAAATACAGTAAGATCTAGCTCCCGAAATTTCAGAAAAAATGTCGGGGATGATGGCACTCAGGGTGCACATGGTCCTCGCAACTTTTTTCCAAATTTTCAGGGATGAGAGATATTGTGATTTTGTTGCGGAATCCAAAGTTACAGCTGATTTGGAGGTGTTTTGATCAGTGAAATTATTAGTCAAAGGTTGAATCAAGAGGGTTTTAAAAATTAGGGTTTTGACACTTAACCACTTAATTTTCAGAATTAAAGCACAAATATGAATTGACAATTTGCAATAGAAGGGTAGATCTGAAACAAGCATTAACAATTAAACATTTCACAAGCTTAATTACTAAAAAGAATATTTTAGGGTTTTTATGCAATTAGCCTCTAAAATTTGCAAAAGATCAAACATGGAAATGTAATTAAGGAAGCAAATTTTTCAGATCTAAGTATGAATAATCAGAATTAGGATTTTCACGTCGGGTTCACCAAAATGTAAAGCGGAAAAATCGAACCCTAGTCGTTCTCCCCTCCCCAACTCTGAGGGGAGAGAAGGGAGGTCACTAGGGTTGATGGTGTTCACTTAGGAGAGACTTTACATTCAAAAGAGGGGTTGAAAACCATAAGATCCAATCCCACACAATGCAGGATTGGATTCTAAATGAGTTTCAAGGGTTAAGACATCAAGGATACCCTCTTTTGTAAAGAAATGTAGATAGAATGATTGAACTAGGAATCTATGTAGAAGCAAGAAAGATTCGCTTATAAACATAGATAGGGATATGGGATGAAGCTGTGGACCTAGAATTAGCAGTAAAATGTCAAGACAGTGCTATTCTGCAAATTTGAGTGAAAGTTGACAGGGCGATGGTGCCCGGCGTGCACACGGTCCTCCGAAAAATCCGCGAAACGAAGGGGGATCTATTCGTCTCTGCACAAGGATTCCAAATCTTCAATTACAGCCGCATACCTGCAACCTACACATAGAAAAGAGAGGACGATTGGGGGGTTAGGGATGAGGGGTTTGCCTTTAGGTCAAACCCCAGTTTTGGAATTAACCAAGAAATGAGAATGCTGTAAATGTAAATGTTTGTAATGTAAACAAGTACTGATACCTTGTTGTAAGAATGTTTGTATTCTTACATGCGAAGGTGTAATGTATGTAGTATGTTGTATGTTGTATGTGATCTCCTCTTCAATGGTTGAATCCTTGTCTTGAATGCAACACTTAGCCTTGAATGGAGACTTAGAATGCTCAATTGCTTGAAGGAATGCTTGAATGCTTGAATGTTTGAATGTTTGAATATTGCTTCCGCATCTTGCTCTTACTTATTTCCTTCCTCTTTCTTGCCTCCTCAAATGGGAGGGGAAATATAGTTTATATACTTGTCAATTAGGGTTGATAGACTGATTTTTTTGACCTTAGGCCGACCAGGAAACATTATTTCCCGAATTGCAAAATTAAAGACCCGATGCCCAAAAGAGACCGGGCCCAAAATAGGGCCAGGGACTAGGGCGCTGGGTGCCATGGTCCTGGGGGACTAGGGCACTGGGCGCCCTAGTCCAGAAGGACCAGGGCACTGGGCGCCATGGTCCCACCGCCTGGGATAGCAGGGTGCAAGGAGGGATCATGCCAAGGTGCAGAAAAATGCAGTTTTTGGTGTTACAAGCAGGTTTTGGGGTCTCCATTCAGGTTCAACGTTGCGCCGCCATCGTGAAGACCCAAATGCAGTCGAAATTGCAAGTGTCGCAATTTTAGGATGCTACACTGGGCAAGGTTATTTAGAGTTGTTCCAACCTTATTTAATCAACACAGTCCTATTTCAACCCATTGGACATCACTCAACAAAACAACATGGTTTGTTTTCCCAAAACAGGGAAAACTTTGTCTCAGTTTGCTAGGGCACTAGTTTTCTTGACATTTGTACAACCATTCAATATAAGAACAATTAAAGATGAAAGATACTTGAGTCAGTAATAGGAATGTAGAATTTGAGATTTTTTCAATGACTAAATCAATGGATATTAACAAACCCTTGTGACTGACCTAGAACTGAGGGTTTTGGACAGTTTAGAGAAAAACAATTCAAACTCTCCTCATTCTTCACGGCCATTGCTCTAACTTGGCACAAAATAAAGTTAATTCATTAAACTTCACTCTTCAATCCTTGATTAGATATTTTTAATCTATTTTCTTGATGAGAAGAAACTTGAAACAGTGCATGAAACGTGACTGTTATGGAAATTTGCAATTAACAAGTTCCAAAACACAAATTTTTATTGATTTTATCAAACCATAATACATTATAGTGTTATTCAAGGTGTCTCCTTCCTTCTTCCTTTACACTACCCTCTTGTCATAAATTTAACTACCTTTTTCCTTCTTCATGTTGTTATGTCATTAAGATTAGCATCGAACATTAATAAAGGTTCATCTTTCTTTACAATTCTTAATAAAGGTTCATCCTTGTTTAAAATTCTTGCAATTTTCATATATTTAATTATTTATTCTTCAGGTGTTGTCAATGTTCCTGTCTAAACGCCGCCTCATCCGAGGTTAGCCCCACCTGTATTGCCAACTGCAATGTCGGCAACACGCAACATGCAGACATCATCTACTACACATCATGTTGACCCACCCACTATTGGTAGATCCCTCTTTTTCTCTCTCTTTTGTTATGTGTTTATTTCCCTTGAAGTGTTCTTTCTTGGGGGTATTTCATAGTGGATCATTTTTTGCAGCAAGATATGCACATGAGGATGTGCCAGAGGTGACTATTGCTGATAACATACCATCATTTCTTGGATCTTCTCATGTTGATAGTATGAGAACATTGCAGGCCACATTGCTGATGAGCAACGACAAATTGATTCCCTTAAAGATACAGAAGGTTCCATGTACTTTAAAATTATGATTATATATAGTCTAATTATAATTTACTTAATGATCACTTGTTTTGGACTAATGATCCCATGTTTTTTTTGTAGGAAATGATATTTTTTATAAAAACCTAAATGACATTGCATTCCAGATATTTGGGCCCACCATACGTAAAAGGTGGAATATCATATGTGACCTAACCCTAATTCACTATTTTGATTTCGTATCATTGCTAGAATAGTTTTTTCCTTTGATCCTTTTTTTGAACTATATCAAAGGTAGCTTCAATTTATTTATGAATCTAACAAGTTTTTTTTTTCTTTAAAGGTGGAATGACCAAGAAAAAAAGTTAAAAGATGAACTAACAAACCATATGGTTGGGTTGTTCAGAAATGACACATTCAACAAAACCAAGGTCCTTAAAAAGATGGCACATATCTAAAGTATGCGAGGGACCAATACAGGACACATTTAGAGAAGAACGTAAAGTACGAGCATTCCCCCATGATTCCAGAGAGGGAGTGGAAGGACCTGATTTTGGATGCGAAGGAGAGAATTGAAAGGAAAAAAGGAAATACACCACCAGATGCTAGAAGAAGGTATGTGATACTATTAAGAATGTAATTATGTACTAATTACTCTTTATATATATATAATCTAACATATTTCAAACTTTTCATAGACAGAGTGACACATCCAAGGCAACCAAGGCAAGACAAGAAAAGCACGAGAAACACAAACTCGACTTTGGTGGTTATATGAAACTTCCTGCACAAATTTTAAGAAACAGTAAATAAAATATCACATCAAAATATTTATAAATTATAAACATTTTTTTTTATCAAACAATACAAGCAAAATTCACGATACTAAGAAAAAGTGGAAGGCTCTGAATTCAATAGAGCACCCACAGAAGATGACAAGAGAATTGCCAACCAGCAAGGCTATACAGTTGTGGTTGAACAGCTATGAGAATTGAGTGGGCAAATGTAGTACCCCTACCCTAATCTATTTCTAACCTTGGTTTAATCTTGATTAGCTTATCTTAATATGATGTTACAGTCAGATGCTTGATTTAACGCATAGCTGTTGATGTGATTTTCACACTAGTTATATGCAAGTTATTCAGTGTTCCTATTTCGTGATATTAGTATCGGACTAATGCTTTCATTAAATTTTATATATGTATGCATGTATGGCTCTTGGTTGCAGGAGATTTCAGGTACAACGCCACACGAGTGCGAGGTTTGTCTTCACCTGGATGTGCAGGTTTGAGTGTACCTCTTTTATCCTTAGAGTTGGATTAGGTGGTCGTAAGACCCTAGTTGACCTTCGTCGTACTCAAGTGAGCATCGCCAGTCATCGTCGGTAATCCCTTTTTGTTTGGGTTTGCGAGTCGTCTGTTTGGTTGTCCTTCTCGATTTGCATGCCTGGTGTGTTTGATTAAATTGATTAATTAGTCCTTAGTGATTATTTTGAGTATATATGCGTTTGTGTATTGAAGATTAATGGATTAAATTAATCAGGTTTTCGTTATGCGATTTTCGTTGATATGAATTGCTCATTTTTAATTGGGAGTAAGTTCGATTAAATAACTGATTTTGAATATTAAATGCATTTTGAATATGCTGTTGAAAAGGAAGATTTGTATTTAATTGCGATAGGTTTAATTGTATTCTGTTGGATTATTAATTGAAAGGTTAAATTGAATTGATTGAGGAAATCGATTTTTAATTGAAAAAGGCAAGTTTAATTTGTTGTATAGTGAGAAAAGGATTAATTTTGTGAATTATTTGTAAATAAAAAAAATTTTAATTCCAAAAATAGAGTTTTTGGTCAACTCTTCCATATAACCCAAATTTGGGGAAATTTGGGGGAAGGGACATTTTGGAGAATTTTTGGTTGGAAAGAAAAAAATTGGAATGAAATTGGGGGTTTTGGGAAGGAATGATGTTGGATCTGGCAGGTGGGCTCTTCAGTAATCTCTACCAGGATTGCGAATGAAGGTAGGATTCTGAATTATTTTCTTGTTGCCAAAAGAATTTCTGGTTTGCTAAGAATGGTTTAATAGAAATATGAACAAATTTAATTGGGTTTTGATGTTCTTCATCTGTTTTGGGTGTGGGAAACCATTTGTGTTTGAATTAATGAATACCCATCAAAATATAGGATACCCAAATATACTTCTTTTGAACATGCTCATTCTGTAAATTGAAATTTTTGAAATCTCAGTGGGTGTGGCGTTTTTCGGGTATTTCAAACTGTGTTTTCGTAGGAAAAAGAAAATATTTATTTTTATGCCGAGCTGGACGTCTGTGTTAGTCTCGGACTGTGCGTTGTTTTGTTTAACATGGGTTCGAACTGTGCGTTTTGGGGTTTTTAAAAAAAAACCATTGTTTGGGGTTAGAGGGCGGGGAGCGGAGCTCCCCCGCTCCTCCTCCCCTCCCCTGCACATCCCCCCCCTTCTACCGCTCGCTTCCCCCTTACCTGGTCGCCGTTTAGCTGCGGCCGCGGCTCACGGCGGTGGCCACAGGGGCCGCGGTGGCCACAGGGCGCCGCGGCACCTGCGAGCACCACCGTGAGCACCGCCCACAAGTTGTTCCCTGGTGCTGCAGCTAGGGCATGGCCCGCCCTCGCCCTTTGTTAATGCGTTTTCTTTTGTTTAAAACATAGTTTTTAAAACGTTTTTTTTTAATGTGTTTTTTTTATCATTCAAAAAAAAATGCATATGTTATGTAATATCATTTTGATGTATGTTATTTTAATGTTGAGTTTTATTAGTTCTTAATTTTGATTAAGGAGGCAATAATCGTCACAAATGTTAGTTTGATAATGATTAATTTTATAATAGAGCTTATAGGTTAATTGTTATTTAGCTTCATTTCGTGACTTATGCCCTCTTCCCAATTAAGTTCTTCGATTGCAATATTGCAATTTAATATTGTCGATTATTCTCTGATTGATCTTGGGTTAATAAATCTAGATCTCACCTTCTAGCTGATTAGAGCATTTGGCTAATTAAGGTAGTGTTGTTTAAAAACAAAATAGAGAATAATGTGTTATTGGAAAATCGTTGAAATACGATGTAATTACTAATTGATGTTGTTAATATTATCTTAGATCATATCATTTGAGTAATTGAGAAGTAGCGAAACATTTATCGTTGGGTGTTTGAATTGAAATGATATGCTTTGGAATTGATTATCTCCATTTAGATTCTCTTTCTACATTTTTATTTCCGTAATCCGTATAATGCATCTGGGCTTGAGAAATAATACGGAACTGTAGAGGTCGGTTTCAGACCAGTATATTAATGATGTTTGTTGGAGGTTAAATATCTGATTTATTTGATTAATGGTTGTCTGAGTTTTATTAATATGAATTTGGTTTAAAAAAAAAAAAAAAAAAAAAAACTCTTTATGGCTTCATATGTCTGTTCGATGCTTGAACCTTAAGAGTTAGAAAACCAAGAACAACTTATCCCTTGATGAGGTAGATAACTGTAATCTGATTTGGATCTTGTAGAAAACTTGATCGATTTTAATGTTTAAATCAATTTGAGGAAATATTGTCTTTTCTGATTATTGCCTTGCGAGTTTAATTCCTGTATTCGCCTTTAATTATGAGACGGCATGTTTTGTATTGTTTAGTAGGACCCTATCGTATGGATTGACTTGGGGTACCTGTTTCAGTCCTCGATTCTGAGTTGACTGTTGTTTGTGGTGGAGTCGTTTTTGATAATATCCTCTTTGAGTGAGTCAAATAATGATTCGTGGTTAACCTTAGTTGTCAGGTCTCTAGTTAAAGTACCGTCAGTAAGTAATTACCCTTGAGTCGTGTTTGACCAGATGATTGTTTCTCTCTTCTTGAACTCCGTTCATCTGACCATGTGTATTCCTTGGTTTTGAGTTCGTCTGAGTTTAGTCTAGTGTCGTATGGGAAAGTGGCTTTCGATTGGGGGCCACGCCCAAAGTGACTGCTGGGTAACCCGTCGAAAGTGAGTCTAATAAGTGGTAACCTTTAAGTAGATTAGAATGTAATCTCTAAATAAGATAATGTGCCTCACACATGGGATGAGGGCTATCATAGACTCGACATGCTGTGGGAAGGCCTGAAATGGCAAACCACCATCCTTGTCTTCACGAGAGGATGTGTGGGTCCACATGAGGCTTGGATGGGCCGAAAGCTCAGATTAGGTTGCCAGGGTGACCCAGGTTATGGGGCCGGGACCTATGAAGACTTGCCATGGTAACCATACCAGGTTGTGTGATGACACTTGTCCCTACGTTCGCTAGTGTGTTGTCGTTTTGTCCTGTTAGGAGTACCTTTGTGAGTCGTCCTTTTTGTCTCTGCCCTTGTGAGTGTCGGTTTCATGTTAGACCTTGGGTGGTGATGGCTCAGTTTTATGGATGCTCTTCTGGACTCTTGTTTTAGCTTTGATTATGTTTAGCTGGATCCTGTTCTCTTCAGGGATCGTTTATGTATTAATCGACTGATGCGGTCGTTTGTATATTGTTTATGTATTGCCTTGATGGCTGGATTGTATAGTGTAACCTCTTGTATCCGTAACCTTATTATTTATCAGAGGGGTCTTGCAGTTGAGCAGACCCGGAGATGTAGCCCTTTAGGGGTGAACTCCGAGATCATTATGGTGTTATGTGATGTATTCTCTTATGTTTCCTTTATTCAGCTTTATCATGTATGATTAACTTATGTTAGAATGGTTAACTGGATAAATGGAATTAACTATAAATGCTTATATTCAATTCTTTCTTGAATGCCATGTTGATCGAATGCATAAGTGGTTTAGATGTGATTTATCGTAGATGCTAGTATGCAATCGTCTTTTAAAATGCAATAAGTTGGAATATGAAAGAATGTGACTTAGAGTAATGAATTATACTCAGTTGTTGTTAAGGAATTTAAATATGCTTGGAAAGATCTCTTATGTTATGATGAAAACCTAGTGTATTAGAATGTTAGATGTATGGTTAGTAATTTTAAATGAAAAGCTTGAGTAAAGATTATGAATGGATCTTAATGATGAATCTTCGCTTGTGATTTATATTTCCCTCTTTTGAAAGGAATTATTCTGATTATGAATTATCTAGTTATTAGATATTCAGCTTTTGGATTAATTGTGTGAGATAAGTGAATTGTGAAATTTAAGTAATCTCGTTGGGAAACTCTCTAGGTGTTAGTTGAAGTCTTCCGCTATGTGATCTGAATCTTTGATATCTTGTTGCATCTTATGTGTTGTAACTTTAAAAAAAATTTGCACTCTATTCTTGTGTTATGGCTTTATCCCTTCGGGGTTTCCTGGCGGGGCATTACAGCAAACATGCGATTTTGATGCATCCATCACAAAGGTAAATAAGCTAAATGAAAATGATTTCAAATTGAATACTTTACCAATAATCTATTTGATGTTAAGTTCCAACATAAAGTGGCTATATTCTTTTTAAATAACCAAGCAATGATACCAATGCACATGACATTGGAATGCAACCTATTAATTGTGGAACACAACCTAGACATGAAGGTCTAGATGTGCATTCTAGTAGTGGAGGTATTCATTTTCTACTTTTTTTTTTATTTAATTATTAATACAATTAAACATCTTAATTAAATTGTAATTAGTGTAGTAATTAATGTAACCCTTTTTGTTAATATTTTAGAGCATGTAGTCGGTGGTGACCAAGTGGAGCATGATCTAGGTAGACAACATTAGGAACGTGATATTCCCCAATTAGGTAAACAGGACCACTACTATTCCTTTAAACAAATTTAATTACAATTGGTGTATTGATTAATGTAACATTTCGTATTTCAACTCTAAAGGATCTAGAGGTCGTTCAACTTGTTGAGGTGGCTAGACAAAATTATGTGGAAGATGATGTCACCCCATCAAGTAAAGAGCACCACAATTATGTTCTTTAAATTAATGAAATACTTGTAATAGTAATTAAAAAATATTTTGAATTTAACCCATTTCTTTGTTATTGCAGATGACGCCCCTTTGGTTTAGTGTCCTTGTCCTCTATATAGGACTAGGCATACATTGAGATCACGAGCAGAGGGAAGGACAACTACAGATGGGGGAAATGATGAAGAAAATGATGCTCCACTTAGTTTTTACATAGCTTAAAAAAAAATTAAAAAAATTATTGTAATCTACCTTATTTGATAATGACTGATTTTTATGTGTTAATGAATGTAGTTATGTGCTAATGAATGTTCATGAATGATATGTGTTAATGAATATTGATGAATGTTGCTTGTTAATTAATGTTAATGAATAATATGTGTTAATGAACATTATGTGATAATGAATGAATGATATATTTTAATAATGGATGAAGGAATAAATGAATGTTAGATGTTAACAGGGAATTTAGAGTGATGTTGGGGGGGGGAAGGGCCAAATGAGCTTCCACATTCACATGGTTGGCCCTGTTAAGTAGAGCATATTAAACTATTCTCGAAACAAAGAGAAGCTCAATAAGATAACACACTTTTCAATATTTCATTATGCTGCACAATTAATATTATTGAATAATGTATATTGAATCTTAATTGCAGGGTCCAACAGAGCCAACATGAACAACAACACCACAAGTTGTTGGGTATAATGAACTCCCATATTGTCTTGTATGTACACTAATACTATGAGTTGCTTCTAGTGCTGATATGCATGGCGTGACTGCAAAAGCTGCGAATATGCCTCATCCTTGTAAGTTTTTTTATTAGTTGACATTTTTTTTTAGCATTTTTTAATTTTCCTTATCATTGTAAGTCTAACCACTTTTAAATAGAATTTATTGTTCTAGTTTTTTACTATCTGCCAGACGTTATTGATACAAGGACTTGCATTTCATCCATTTTTTCAATTAGGTATTATAAAGGGTAGGTTGTATTTGTAAATGTCTCTTTGAGTTCATCCAAATTTTATAACTATTACCTCACTTCTCATTATTGCTGCAACAGGGATTATGGCCAACATAGGCTATGATTGCAACCTCTCAGTGCCATAGAGTCTCTTTATTCTTAAAATTGTAGTGGACTACCAAGTACATTTCCTCTTTTGTACTCCAAATTGTAGCGGTCAATTCATAGGACCAAATTTCTTTTGATATCTAGAGGATAGTATTAAATTTTAAGTAATTAGAGGCTTTTGAGGCATATTTGGCCAGTATTTATTTTTGTGGGATATGATGGTTGTATTTTAAGTCATCTTAAGATGATCTCAATGAGTAATTATTTCACTAATGACATTTTTTCATTTTTCTTCATGAATGTTGGCATTTTTTACAAGTTAAGAGACCCATTGAGCACATAGCCTTGTAAATTCATTACTTTGTTAATATAATACTTGATCTCTCTAACAAAAACTCATTATGCATAGTGATGATGATAGCCAATATTTCTCATTTGATGATCATCTAGGTCATATTTTTATCTAAAAGAAACTTATCACAAAAGGGGTCGTGAAGTATCCTCATTCACAGTCAAACCTCACTATAGTTGAGATATCAAAGCTTTCAATCATAGGAAAGATATAGCAACAGTAATATAGATGTCAACTTGAAGAGAATGAGTAGTGAAAATTGAAGTCATACAAAGTTAGAGACCAAGAGTTGCCAGTCAAACCAAAAGCCCTAAATCCATAGATGATACAAAGAGCGGTCAAATAACTCTCCACGAGTGTAGATAGTTAGCAAATCATGGTGATGAAGGTTTTTTAGTGGTGAGATAATCAAAACGATATGAGAAAACACTTAGATAAGATATCATTTTTAAAAGATGACAAGGATGCCATCATTCTCATTGTATGTGACAGTAAGGATATTCACTATTGCAAAGATAGTTGTGAGTAAATTTTTTTGTATAAAATCAATATAAATACTATCCTATGCTTATTGTAGAAGCCATACACTTGAGACAATATTCATAGTGATAAAGGAGCCTTTCAACGTTAGCAATATACATGATATAGATTATCAAAGTTTCAAATAGTGGTAGGCATGCATTCAAGGTAGCTCAAATAGAGGAGATTTGATAGAGCACAAGGCATGATAGAAACCTAGAGACAAATCCCTGTATTGGGCATAGTTAAGAAGGATAGCTAACAAGTCCTAATGATTTGCTTGAATTGATCAAAATATTGTTGCATTATTAGCAAATAGGCTAGATTTTGTGTGGGGTTTTGATCTGAAACATGTCTCACATCATAAAACAATTAATGTGTTGACGTGAAACTATCAGATTTTAGTAGTCATTATATGATTTTTTGTATTATTTAAAATAAATAAATAAATAAAAAATCATTGAAATTCTAATGCCCCTTATATTTGCACCAACGACTATACCATCGGGCATACATCATCCTCGTCGATACATAGTTCCTAGTTTCCATTAGACGGTGTCGGTATTTCGATGAAAATCAACGAAAACATCCGACGAGGATGCTGTATGACCAACGACATTCTCTCGACGGATGAGCGGTTGGGGTGGCACATGCTGATGAAATCCATCGACAGGACTTACACTTGGGGAAAAGGGAACATTTGGTCTTGTCGATAGCCGATGAGGCTATCAGTAAGACATACACCGATAGAGACCTGAAACCTCCATCGGTGTATGTCTTACCGATAGCCTCATCGGCTATCGGCAAGACCAAATGTTCCCTTCGTCGCTAGTGTAAGTCTTGTGAATGGATTTCATCGGCATGTACTACCCCAACGGCACTTGAGACATCAAGTCTCCATCGGTGTATATCTTGTCGATAGCTGACATTGTATATTGGCAAGACATACACCAATTGAGACCTCATGTCTTGTGTGTCATCAAGGTAGTACATGTTGATGAAATCCATCGGCAGGACTTACACTAGTGGTGAAGGGAACATTTGGTCTTGCTGATAGCCGATGAGGCTATCGGTAAGACATACACCGATGGAGACCTGATGGTTTCCGTCGGAATTTTGATGTTGATGAGCATCGTCGGAGTATCTGACAACAAGTTTTCGATGACTGCATTTGTCAACAGTCTGATGAAAAAGAGTCATAATTTTGACAAGCAACTGTCGGAATTGAGCCCCAAATGTACTAGTGGTAGATGCACATTTCAGCTGCAAATGAATTGAATTTATTATTTAATATAGTGTATAAAGGATTTTTATTATATATATTTTATAATGAGTATCTCCATGACACTCTGTAAAGATTATGGGGAATGTAAAGTCACAATTATATATCTCTTCTCACCACATTTACTTGTGAAACTATAATAGAAGTTCGATTCATGTATGAAAACATCTTAAACAGTACAAATACTTTTTAGTGGTCATATTTTATTGCACAAGGGTCATCGTAGTTCTAATATAGATTATTAAGTATGTACACTTTATTTTAGATAATCTTTGGTTTTCTCAAAATAAAAATATGGTTCTATTGATGTTGTATTGAATATATTCCATTTTAGTTTGGTATTCATTACTTAATGGAGACTTTAATTTAAATGGAATCCTTTTTATAGTTAGTGGTAGGAGTAGATCAGTGCTATTTTAGGTTATGTATATTCTTCATTATTTAGCATTGTTAACCAAGAAATTATTATAAGATAGCCTAAATGTTAAATACTCAAAAAAATATGTTTAGTATATCTACCCATTGCCATAGTCTATAAAAAATAATTGATTATTGTAATAAGTTGTATGATTTACTGAATCTATAAATGCATCTACAATGACCTTGACCTAGTCACAAACGCTTAGGGTCAAGTATTCATTTGGGTATAGCTACTAATTGTTGTTGTGACGCTATATTTTAAGAGATGTAAAATCTTGTTTATGGCACCTCTAGGAATATAATTGGTTAGGTTTAATTGAAGCCCAAAGTTTATAAGTATTACTCACTCTCAAAATAGTTGCAACATCATCTCAAGAAGGGCAAAATGTAGACACCTATTTTTGTGCATATCTAATTACATTTAATTTTACTCAATTAAATACATATTATGTATTTAAATAATTTCACCATATATCCAATTCTATCCTGACTTTTAATTAAATATATATATCTACTATTTATTTCATTAATTTGTCCTTTGCTTGATCTCACTAATTAAATAAATATTTATTCTTTTAATTAATTAATTTTACACTTTAGTTTTATTTCTTTATTATTGTCGATTCAATCCTACCTTTAAATTGCTTACATGGATTGTAGAATAAACTTTCTATCAAGTGACAAGTATCCCTTTCACATGTTTAATTAATCTAGACACTTCACAAAAGTCAAACTAGCTTTCATCTCATCCATTCATTTTAAACTAAACATCTTAATCTTAGCTCTTCTCATAAGAATGTTTCTTTAATGCACTTCCTAACCCTAAATTCTATCCATCATGTGACAAGTATCACATGATCACAACTTTGAGTTTAACCCTAATCTTTGCTCTAATTTTAGCCATCCATTGTCAATCTATCCCTTGATTTTAACTTTTGAGAATTCAATAAATAAGAGGTTTCTCACATTATTTACATATCTTCATTCAACATTATTTATGCTGTCCAATTTTCTATCTAAATGTTATGTTCTTCCATAACCTTATGCAGAAGAAATTTCTATTTAATCTACAATTATCATATCCTCAAGAAACAAATCAAGTAAAATTGGAGTGCACTTTATTTCAGCTCTCAATCTAAGCAGAAATAAAAAAATTAGATTAAGATATTGCTGTCTCTATTACATTTATCTTCCATTTTTATTTACCTTCAATCTTATCCTTCATCATGATTTTCTCTGAGTTTTATTATTATTGCTTGTGCTATTGCAGTGATGCCAAACAGAAAGATCCAATTAGGCATGGATTCAAAAAACCTAACGAGCAAACTGTGGATCAAGAAATGACGGATTCAAAACGTAATCAGCAAATGACGACCCAGCGGCATCAATTTGTGGCCTCAAATTCCACCGGTGTGACAGGGAAATCCACTTCATCTTCATCTTCATTCTGAAATTCTTCTCAGAATGAGTATTTGGACCAAACAGAGATCTATCGTCCTCTCTGAGTTTGAGTGTATTGCCCGATTTGAATGCAAGGCTTAATAAACAGAAGAATGACATTTTAGATTTTGTCATCGAGAATGTCAAAGCAACGATTTCTTTTCTTTCCAGTGAAGACCATGTCGATGAGAAGCAACCAAATGTTCGAGAAGCAGTGAGCCAATTTGCAGGGAGATGCATCTTCAGGCATTGCAGATACGTGCAGGCAATATTAGAGGCTTTGGAGGCTAAAATTACTAATATGTGTCTAAAGCTAACATTAAAACCGCTGTTCCCCCTATTTATGGAAATGATCCTTCCCTGCTGTGGCCCTTTAATGTAATTGTTCAGTGTGATAGGACGACCATGGAAGCCGCAGTGAGGGAAACTATTCTGCCTATTCTGTTGGGGTGTCTGGAGTATCTGGGAAACGGGAAGATAATTGTAGAACGAGGCATTTATAAAATAATAAATTCTGCCCATTCTGGTTTGCAGGGCTGTGATTAATGTGGTGGAAACCCTCCCTTTCTATGATTGGAGAGGCATTTATAAAATTTAGATAGATTGCTGCGGGATTAATTATATTGATTTGGGCATAAAACATACTTTTCGTACAGCATGTTAGCCACAGGTTAGTCAATCGCAGCCAAAATAAACGCGTCTTCGTTTTTTTTTATTTTAAGTTATTTTCTTGTTAAAAGTGATTTTTTAAATAAAACATAATGTTTTTTTTAATGTTTTTAATATTGTAGTGATTTGATTAATAATATTAGATCCAATAATATTTAATCCCACAGAGAAACAAAACAAGTACTAGTTCATATATTAGGCACAATACAATTTCCAAAGATATGATCTTAATAATGAGAGAACATACCCTAACTAACTACATAATGCATATAAACCTTAGGTTTGAAGATTTGGACTGTGATTCAATTAATATTCATTAATCTATTAAATATTTTTTAGGTATATATTTGATCTAGTAAATTAAAAAAATAGTTTTATTTTTTATTTAATTATTTTTTAAATTTAAAATATTTATCATTTAGTATAAATTTTTTAATTATTATTTTTATTAATATTTGGTTTTTCATATATTTTTGACTTTGCATTTAGTTTATTCTATTTTAATATTTTTTTTCAGACTTAAGTTTGAAATTTATTTATAATTATTTATGTCTTTTTAAAAAATTATAAATAGTACTTTAAATTTATTAAAATTAATTTAATTTATAATTATTTATCTTATTTAAATTTTAATTTATTGGAGAACATTTATATTTTGAATTTCTATTTTGATTTATATAATACATTTAATTTATCTCTCCATCACTCTCGATCTCTCTATCTTCTCATCTCCATCTCTCTCTCCGTATCCACATTCCTCTCTCTATCTCTCTCCCCTATTTCTATCTTCTCACCTCTTCATGCATCTCTCTGTCTCTCTTTGTCTCTCTCTCTCCCACTATGCCTATCTCTATCATTCCCTCTCTATATCCCTATCTCTCCCTATTTGTACCTCTCTCTCTCCTCTCTATGATACTCCCTCTTCCTACATCTCTTTATTTCTCTATCCTTTATCTATCCATCTCTCTAATTATTACTCACACAATCCTTGTTTCTTCTTTCTTATCTCTATCTCTATCTTTATCTCTCTCCCTATCTCTTATTCTCTCTATTACCTTCTCTTCTCCTCTTTATTACCTCCTCTCTCTCTCTCTCTCTCTCTCTCTCTCTCTCTCTCTCTCTCTCTCTCTCTCTCTCTCTCTCTCTCTCTCTCTCTCTCTCTATTTCTCTCCCTCCCTCTCTATCTATTAATATATCTATCTCCCTCTATATCTATTGCAAACATAACATGATCCTATTGGTAATGGAATCTAATTAGCTTCCTAATTTAAAGCCTTTTTAGTCATGTTTGGATCCCTATAGGTAGATGCATAGTTCATTTTAAGCTATCACTTCTTGATTGAAACTTTGGTTGCACAAATAACATCAATTTTTAAATGGCCTACAACTTGACCTTACACACTAGACAAATGTATGCAAAATACACCAAAAAATTCCCTAATTGACCTTCCATGGCTCTTGAACGTACCCATTGCACACCAAAGCACAATTGCTAGATATTATTCTCTTTTAAATTATTATAGTGATAAAATTTGCATCTTTGTATAAATTTCTAGATTATTTTTGTGTTCTCTACAAGAGTATCTTAATATAATTAGATGTCGATAAATGGTACAATCTCATATAGAGTTGGCTTATTTTATTGTCATTTATCTATATCCATTTACACACATTCCCACATATCTAAGTGTGCCTTATAATTTTTTGTACATGTTCTTGTGTAATTTATATTTATGGCACCTCCATGTCTTCTTGGATCAATTGGAGAGCATGGATTTGATCTTGTATATATATTTTTAACCCCTGGAATTCAAAAAAGTAATTTCAAATTTGATTTATTTGTGCCTATTTCAGTCCTACCTTGAGATCGATTGACAATTTTTTTGCATTATTATTGATATACTAGTATTAATATTTATTCACATGGACATTAATTCATATCAATTTAAACCATTTAATAAACATTTATATATAAAGATAGTTTATTAGATAAATACTTTAATTGATGCCTTAAGAAGGGACAATGTTTACCTTGTAATCATCATCTAGAAGAATTATGTACCTGATATTTTTTTGATCTTTAACATCTCCAAAAAGATAGTCTCTCTTCAAGTTTCACCTAGTGGTACCTGCAAGAAGTTGTGTCCTTTTTGGCCAAAAAGTGGAAGTTTTTTCCCTTTTTTTCATTTTCATCCTATTTGACCTAAAGATTTGACACACTTAAAGAGTGAATCTTGAAAAATTTCAACAATAGAAAATGTAGTGCTTGAAGTCTACATTCCAAATATGTAATTTATTTTAATACCCAGATCTTAAAAATGAAGTTTGAATAGGCATTACTAAAACCTATAGTTTAAAAGTCACTTTTTCAGGACCATACCATGCCCATGTATGGCAAGCATAATTTGACATAAATGAAATTATTTTTATAAATCTTTTTGGGAAAAGATTTGTAACTCACTCACCTTGGAGGAGAATATTTTTTTGTAATTTTTTTCTACATATTTTTTTGTTAATTTTTTATTATGCATAATCATTGTTTTGAAAAATTCTTGTGTACGGCAAGCATAATTTAACCTAATTTTTTTTTTTTTTTTTTTTTAAACTGTATAAAATTCTCTCTAGTTTGATGCCATATAATGTTTTCTCCAAAAGGCTTACAGACAAAAAAGTTTACAAAAAACTAAAAAGCCCTATTATTTCAAGTTTATGGACCTCTTTCATTAGTAATTATTTTAAAAATAAAAATATTGATCCATTTTCTAAAAAACTTACCTATTTAGAATCTAGATAGTCTCTACTATAATGGGTTTTCATTGTTTAAAAAATTTCTAAAAATTTGGTGTTCAGATATATTCTTGAAGTTAATATTTTATATGAAGATTGATTTGGCCTTCAAGTTGTAGGTCAAACTAGGTCCAAGCCAAAGGTTTAGCTCTCCAAGCCATTTCCCAAGCCAAAACTGAAGCTACAACCGAACCAAAGTTTAAAATTTTTAGAAACGAGATCTCGTTTGCCTGTTTTGTTTTTTAAAATAATTAAAAAAATATTAGGCAAATGAGATCCCTTTTCAAAAACAAAATAGGATCCTGTTTCCCTTTTTTCAATTTAAAAAAAAAACAAAAAAACAAACAAACTATATATATACATGAAATATAACATTTAAGTACAATTCACATTTCCCTTTTTGTTTTTCCTTTCTTATACTTTAATTTATATTTCATGTATATATTGGCAGGATGTTTGAGAGTGGCTTTAGATCTCTAAGAGTTATAATACAGATTCTAGATTTTAGAAGATCTTATAAGTTGTGACATAATAGGACTTATAATGTCATAATACAACCTATTATGTCATAATAGGTCTCGTTGTGACATAGTAGGTCCTATTGAATCATAATAGGTCATATTGTGACATAATAGGTCCTATTATGACATAATATGACCTATTAAGTCATAATAGGTCCTATTATGTCATAAGACCCCTTAAGAGGACCTATCATGACATTATACCTCTTACTAGGACCTATTATGACTTAAGACCCCTTAGTAGGACCTACTAAGACATAATAGGATTGATCATCACATAATAGGACCTATTATGTCATAATAGGTCCTATAATGTCATAAGACCCCTTAAGAGGACCTGTCATGTCATAATAGGTCCTATTATGTCATAAGACCCCTTAAGAGGACCTATTATGACATTATACCCCCTAGTAGGACCTTTTGAAGGGTATTATGTCATAATCGGGCTGATTATGACATAATAGGACCTATGATGACATAATAGGTCCTTGAAGGGTATTATGTCATAATCAGGCTGATTATGACATAATAGGACCTATGATGACATAATAGGTCCTATTATGTCATCATAGGTCCTATTATGACATCATAGGTCATATTATGTCATAAAACCCTTTAAGAGGACCTATTATGACTTTATAGCCCTTACTAGGACTTGTTAAGGGGTATTATGTCATAAGAGGACCTATTGTGACATAATAGGACCTATAATGTCATAATACGACCTATTATGTCATAATAGGTCCCATTGCGACATAATAGGTCCTTTTGGGTCATAATAGGTCTTATTGTAACATAATAGGTCCTATTATGTCATAAGACCCCTTAAGAGGACCTATTATGACATTATACCTCTTACTAGGACCTATTATGACATAAGACCCCTTATTAGGATCAATTATCACATAATAGGATCTATTATGTCATAATAGGTCCTGTAATGTCATAAGACCCCTTAAGAGGACCTGTCATGTCATAATAGGTCGTATTATGTCATAAAACCCTTTAAGAGGACCTATTATAACATTATACTTCTTAGGAGGTCCTTTTAAAGAGTATTATGTCATAGTAGGACTAATAATGACATAATAAGATCTATGATGATGTGATAGGTCCTATTATGTCATCATAGGTCCTATTATGACATCATAGGTCATATTATGTCAACATAGGTCCTATTATGACATCATAGGTCATATTATGTCATAAAACCGCTTAAGAGGACCTATTATGACTTTATACCCCTTACTGGGACTTGTTAAGGGGTATTATGTCATAATAGGACCTACTGTTACATTATAGGACCTAGAATGTCATAATAGAACCTATTATGTCATAATAGGTCTCATTGTAACATAATAGGTCCTATTATGACATAATATGACCAATTATGAAATTATAACTCTTAATAGAACCTACTATGGCATAAGACCCCTTAGTAGGACCTATTATGACATATGTAGAGAAAGATAAGTTGGTTGGGAGAGAGAGATGGTATGTTCAAAGAGAGTTAAGGGGTATTATGTCATAACGGGACCTATTGTGACATAATAGGACCTATTATGTCATAATAGGTCCCATTGTGACATAATAGGTCCTTTTGTGTCATAATAGGTCATAATGTGACATAATACGACCTATTATGTCATAATAGGTCCTGTTATGTCATAAGACCCCTTAAGAGGACCTATGATGACATTATACCTCTTACTAGGACCTATTATGACATAAGATCCCTTAGTAGGACCTATTATGACATAATAGGATCGATTATCACATAATAGGACCTATTATGTCATAATAGGGTCTATAATGTCATAAGACCCCTTAAGAGGACCTATTATGACATTATACCCCTTAGTACGACCTGTTAAAGGGTATTATGTCATAATAGGACTAAAAATGACATAATAGGATCTATGATGATGTAATAGGTCCTATTATGTCATCATAGGTCCTATTATGACACCATAGGTCATATTATATCATGAAACCCCTTAAGAGGACCTATTATGACTTTATACCCCTTACTAGGACCTATTAAGGGGTATTATGTCATAATAGGGCCTATTGTGACATAATAGGACCTATAATGTCATAGTATGACCTATTATGTCATAATAGGTCCCATTGTGACATAATAGGTCCTATTATGACAGAATGTGACCTATTATGTCATAATATGGCCTATTATGTCATAATACAACCTATTATGTCATAAGATCCCTTAAGAGGACCTATTATGACATTATACCTCTTACTAGGACCTATTATGACATAAGAGCCCTTAGTAGGACCTATTATGAGATTTGTAGAGAAAGACAAGTTGGTTGTAAGAGAGAGGTGAAACGTTTAGAGAGAGATAGAGAGATATATAGAAAAATGTAGGTAGGTAGGGGGTAGGGGGAGGTGTATAGAGAGAGCGGAGATAAAGAGTTAAGAGTTAAGGACGTGAGAGAGAGGTAGAGACATAGTTTTAGATTTTGGGAGAGAGGGGACAAAGTGAGATAGAGAGGTAGAGAGGGGATATAAGGGACATAAAATTAGAGAGGGAATGAGGGAAGGGTGAAGAGATAAAGGGAGAGAGAGATGTTAATAGGGAGGGAGTGAAAGGTATGTAGAGAGATATATATAGTATATTCAGAGAAATAAAGGTAGGTAGGGAGTAAGAGGAAGTGTAGTGAGAGATGAGATAGATAGTAGAGAGTGAAGTATGTGAGAGAGAGGTAGAGAGGAGATAGAGTAGACATAAAAGTAGAGAGGGAATGAGGGAGGGTTAGAGAGAGAGAGAGAGAGAGAGAGAGAGAGAGAGAGAGAGAGAGAGAGAGAAAGAGAGAGAGAGAGGTATATATGTAGAAAAATAGTGATAGGCATGGAGTGAGGGGAGGTGTGTAGAGAGAGAGGAGACAGATAGTAGAGAATTAGGGATGTGAGAGAGAAAAAGGTAAGATATAGATGTAGAGAGGGGATAGAGGAAGAGTACTATGGAGAGAGATGAGTCTAGAGATCAAGAAATATAAAGAGAGCTACAAAATGCTGATAGGAGCCTGCTGATTACTAAAATTTGACTAAGTATAAAAATTTATAAGATCTTCTAAAATCTAGAATTTGCAAAAATCACTCCTGGAGATTTGAAATCACTCTCAAAAATCTTGCCAATATAGATATGGAGGGAGATGAGTCTAGAGCTTAAGGAAGATTAAGAGATTGACATAAAAAGAGTTACCAAATATTGAATTGTTGATTACTAAAATTTGACTCAAGTCTAAAATTTTATAAGATCTTCTAAAATCTAGGATTTGCATTATAACTCCTAGAGATTTGAAACCACTCTCAAACATCCTACCAATATTTACATGAAATATAACTTAAAGTAAAAGAAAGTTAAAAAAAGACAAAGAGAAATGTGACTTATACTTAAATGTTATATTTCATGTATATATAGCTTGTTTTTTTCTTCAAAAAAAAACTTAAAAATAAAATTAAAAAAAGGGAAACGGGATCCCATTTTGTTTTTGAAAGGAGATCTCGTTTCTTAGATCTAGGCTCGAGATCCTGACTCTAAATGGGATCCCGTTTCAAATTTTGGCTCGGGATCCCGATGTGAAACAGGATCCCATTTCGTTTCTCATGTGCTCTGTGTGATTTGTCATTATTTTCCAAGTGTAAAAATTCAACACTAAGTGGACATAGCTTTGTGCACTTGCCCCTAGGAGAACTTGTCTCTAGTGATTTGACAACATCCTTATGGTATTTTTAAATGTTGCTAGTCCTTAATAACAAAAAATTAAAAAATAATAATATAGTAGGTATTAAGTGTTCAATCACTCTTATCTCCCATTTTTGTTTTCTTTATATAACCTCTTACTGCCTATTCCTAATGTCTGGTTCCATCATATATTTTTATAATAACACTTAATTATCTTATTCTCAAAAATTTACCTTTTTTATTTTGTTATATTTCATACTTTTATATCTTATTTAAGTATCTTAGACATGATTTAGAACTATTTAAGTTGATATAATGGTTATATGAGACTATAAATTATCCATATTTGTGGTACCTTAAAACCTTCTATATTAGGGCAATGCTATCATTAGCCCGTATTCTACATTACTCCTACTAGTTTCTAACTTCATAGTAATTCTTCCACCTACACTAGCACACACCATACCTTGTTTATCCTTCCTCCTATATCTCACCTTCTATACTACCTTCATGCCTATCTAATGCATCATTATCTTTCTAGTCACAACATTCTTGGTCATTGCATTCCTACATCTACAATCATTTCTCCTATAATGTATATTCCTTGCTCTACCACTTTATCCATTCCCATGCATAAATTTCACCATCCTTCCTATTATGTCTCTTTATTAACTTATTACTTCTTTCATCCCTCACATTTATCATACCCATCCATCCTCCATCTATATATTCCCATGCACATGCTTCATTATCCTTACTCTTCCATTTCTCTTTCCTAACATGTTACCTCTTTCATCCCTCATAATTATCACAACCATCCATATACACACCATAATTTCTATCAACCTTGTCTTATCAACCATTCATCCTCTACCCTAGATGTGCTAATTCATAACATGAATTAGGAAAAAATAGTAGAACTAAGAACCAATAGGAAAGGTGAAAAAGAATTAAAATATGCTCAATATAATCCATGGGCTTATGATAATATTGTTGTACATCCACTACGTATGATATTTGTGGCACCTTCTTTCTTAATATATAATGCCAAGGGTGAACTTGATACATATTTAAGGTTATTTATTATCACACGAGTATAATTTTTATATGAGGATAACTTCTATGTCAACTATTTCTAATAAGTCTTAAGGGTTATGCTATAGAATGGTTTTTTTACTACCCTCAAGTTGGGACTCAAATGTTTAATTTAATTTTTCTTGAGTCCCCTCCCTACTATGTATCTTCACTCTTTTAAAATCATCACTGTAACTAATTTTAGATAGTCTAAATTATTGTCCCATAAGTCAATTTTTTCTAAGTATTTCCTTGCATCATTCTTCCTTTAATAATAGTTGAAAGAAATCCAAAAATTTCTATGTTTGAGGTATTATCCAGTAAAATCCCTAGTCTATGTAGGTTGTTGGACTTTCATACTTGTAGGTTTATCCATCTCAATATGCTATTCACCTATCCTCACTCTTTCCCTTCATCCTTATCAATTCATTACATTTATTATATGAATGTTTACTTTTTTGCATTGTAACTTGCATATGCATATAGTGTTATATGACTGCTAAAGTGGGGTCTAAATGTCGCATCATAAATTATACAACTTCAATTAGGGTGTCCAATTCCATGCTCTATTAGCACTCATTCTAGTATGTTCCATTATACTATGCATTATAGGAATCTCATATGCATTTAATCAATAATTATTTTAAAATATGAGCCCTTTCTTGATGTTAACCTCATCACACTCTCATTTGGCTCCTTCATTTTAAATATACCCTTTATCTTTTAATCATCTTGATTTATCATATATCCTACCCTATTTTAATATCAAAACATGTTTTCCTTACCTAAACATTATGTGTTGTCACACAAACTTTTTATTGGCATTAAGATCCTATTATCTTGCACCCCTAAGAAGTTGGCCTAAAATTGTTGGGACGGGTGCACCCCGAGCATCCCAATCTGACAAATTTCTCTATCAACTATGGGAGGATAATAAGGTAGTCATATCCTATTCAAATCTAGCTCTATGCAAAAAAAATAAAAAAATCTAAGTCAACTATCCATCAAATTAAACTTGGAAACTCATATACATAGCAAATTTTTCCTCATTTGTGATATCTATCTAAAATTATCAATTAAAGGTGAAAATTCAAGATATCCTTATGAAGTAATTGTGCTACTTTTAGGAGGAATTTCAGATCTAAAAAATATTCATCACCAAATCTTTATCAATATTCATCAACAATAGAAGCTTCAAGAGATATTGGATGAAAATACAAAATTATTGACTGATTATTGTCTTGTACCTCTTCTAAAGGGATTTGGTATGGTTTCATGTTGTTCTCCATATTTATTTCATTAAGCTTTAGATCTACATTTTTATGTTTAGGTTATGTGATTAATATGTTATTACATTCAAATCATATCATTTAGGGTTTCTCTCGAATATATTTGAGTAGAGTCTAGATTTCATTTATGCACTTTAGCTCATAGAAATCTTAGACACACTTAAGGTTCAAGAGAACACACACTATTCCAATTTCAATACTAACAATTTGTTGAGGTGGAAATCACCAAAATAGGTGGTTAAGCAAGGAAAACCTTTATATAATTGTGCCTCCCTACCCTCTTTCTATTTTGCAGGTGCAACTAGAGGTTTATGAAAAAGATATGAGATCCATAGACAGATACAAACTACTACAGTAAATTAGGACAAAAATGCCCTAGATTAGGGCACTTCAGGCTCCCCTATCAAAGACCATGGTACTCCAGGAATCCTAGTCCTTAGAAATCTACACCAAATTTAGGGTGAGTAGAGTATAAGGTATTAGAAGGTATTAGTTGAGTCTATGTGCAAACGTTAGAAGACTAGACCACTTTGGGTGACCCGATCAAATGAATTTGGCCCTAGATTTTAGTAACAGGTGCACCTCTATATTTAATGTTCATTTCTATACTTTTTGTGAAGTTTTTTTTCTTTGCATTAATTTGTTATAGTATTTTAGGTTTTCATTTGCATCATATATAGATCTTAGTTGAATATCATTTCAAATCCATACACTTTCCAAAGAAGAAAACAAATAGAATCCCAAGAGTACCATTTGACTCTCTTTGTCAAGAGTTAGTCAAATTCATTCACATCTTTGTGGCTTCATATTCTAATGTTTGTGTTAAATTGGATCTTAACCTTAATCTTTCCTTGCTCCATGTTCATCCTAAACAACTATTAGTACTAAAATTGCTTCATCTACTTTGTTTAAAGGATATACTACATCTTCCTCTTCTATGTGACGACACAAAACATTGACCATAATCAAAGGTTTAATATTATGTTATATGTAGTAAACCTCTATGTGAGGCAATAAAAAGGGAGAACCCGGATATGCATTGTGCAATAAGTATAAATTAAATTATACTAAATTATATACATTCTTATATATCCACCCATTACATTATATATTAGAATTCCTAATTCTATTATAGATTTTTATTTTAAATTTTGCATTCTTTACTCTCACTTAAGTCATCTTCTTTATCTCATTTGAATCTAATTTGATTATGATTCACACTCTTATGTCATAATTTTACATTGTTTATATAGCGTCTCATTTTTTTTCTTGCACTACTAGGTTCCATCATATATTTTTATAATAATATGAAATTATCCTATTCTCAACAATCTACCTTTTAATTTTATAAAATTTTACACTATTATAGTTTTTTTAAGCATATTAGACACGAATTAGGTCTCTTTACATTTTATATAATGGATATATGAGTCTAGAAATCATTGAAATCATATTTGTATTACCTCAAAACCTTCTAAATCTAGCCAACACTACAATTAGACCATACTCAACATTACTCCAACTAATATTTTATAACCTTGTAGTAGTTTGATTGTACCTACACTATTACACTCTATCCATTGTTTATCCTTGCACCAATTTCCCATCTTCTTCTATATTACCTTCATGGCTATCTCATCCACCACTATCCATCTTATCACAACACACATCCAATAGCCATCTATTCCCATGAATATGCTAATAGTTCTCACACCCATGATTCACATACACATCAAAATGGCCTTAAACTTTTTCTTATCAACCATCCATCCTCTATCTTATATCTACTAATTCATAATAGGAATTAACAAGAAAATAGAGTAGAAGTAAGAACCAATACGAAAGGTAATGATGATATCAACGATGGTCAATATATACCATGGATCTATTATGTTGTAAATAAATTACTTATGAGCTTTCTAACTCCTTGTTTCTTAACATTTGATGCCAATAGTGCCCTTGATAAATATTTGAGATAATTTATTATCACATGAGTAGAATCTATATATGAGAATCACTTCTATTTTAACTATATCTAATAACTCCTAAGTGTTATGATATTGAATTGTTATTTTTATTACCCTTGTTGGGACTTCAATGTGTAATTCCATTTTTCTTGTCCCTTGCATTATATATTTATTAATTAGTTTAAATTCATCACTTACAAACACTATGAGATAGTCTAAGTTGATATCTCATGTGAGTCAACTTTTTGTAAGTATTTACCTTGTATCATTCACCATGTTCTGATAGTTACAAGAAGTAAAATAAGTTGTAATTTTGAGGTATTTTCTAATCAAATCCTATCTCTATGCAAGTTGTTGGACATTTAAACTTGTAGGTTTATCCATCTTGATATATCATTCACCCATATTCACCTTTTCCCTATACTCTTGTCAATTCATCAAACTTCCCCTTCTTGGCATGCCTTTTTCTCTCTGTGATGTGCTGAAAAATTAAGGTTTCACCAAATGATATAGTAAAACCCTTGAGTTTTACTTAGAAAGAAATTACATTAAAGAGGGGTGAAACCTATAAATCTATCCCTAAATCAACAAGGATAGGGCTAGGAATTCCTATTGGATTCACTAGATTAGGTTTTAATACCCTCTTTTAAGTTGAATTGTGAAAATGCTGAATTTAGGGTAAATGTGTTGAACTTCAACTAATTATGCATAAAAAATGAACTACAATCATTAGATAGAGCCACAAACTTGGATATGAGAAATATGAGGGTGTTCGGATTTGTTCCTAAAAGGCCATCCTAAAATGTCGAGACTAGAATTCCTGTCACTTTGGTACAACTTCAGGTCTGTAGAATCAAGATAGTGGCACAACACCCTGGTCCTGGAAATTTTGGCTTAGATTTCAAACATAGGTGCACCTCTAAATTTTCCTCTTAATCTGTACTCTTTAGTAGCATATCAGTTATTCTTATTTTCACATCTTCAGATTAGGGTTGTTTATGCATACTTGTATTCTAGGTTAAATCATTCAAATCTGCACTCTTGCATCACTTCTTCCCCTCATTTGTAGAAAAGGAATAGAAACCCTAAGAGGTAATCCTTGGCTCTCTCTTCCTCACAAGAAGTAGTCAAATTTTGTTACCTCCCTAGGCTCTTTCATATTCCACATTGTGTACAGGAGAGTGGGATTAGGACTTGTTTGCTTTGTCACTTTTTCCCTTAGACATTTTGGTGAACCCAACGTGAATTTCAATTTTATTTTCATTGCATTTCATTTTTAGATCTATATTTAGTATCTTATCTTTTTTATTTATAAACATAAAATTCCAAAACAAAAAGTTGAAAAATTCAAGAAAAAAAAAGGGATTTCCTTTATTTGGTTGCATTGTGTATTTAAATTTCATTCAATTTCCATATCAAAATGTTAGATATTTATTTTCAAAATGTTCATGCTTTTGATGATGTATGCAAATATGTTGATTTTGAGTTTATTAAGGATGAATTAGATGAAGCTCTAGAAGAGTTTTTGACCCCTAAGCCTTCTAAACCCTCATTTTGCCAAAAACTAATTAACCTTTTTATTATGCCATTTCGTGGTGATAAGAAAGATGAGTTGAATGAATCCTCTCATGGGTAAATTCCTATCAACTCCTCCACTATATCTAGTGACATGGTCACTTACAAAAATTCCCTTTATGAGGATATGTCTGCTTTTGAATCAAAAGATAAACCTTTCAGCCGATATGACCATACTTTGTTGGATGATGCCCTTGATGACTTTATATCTTTTCCTAAATCTTCAAACAAAAAAAATACATCTAAAAGGATGATCAATATGATAAATGTGAATGAACAAAGAAACCCTCTTTTTATGGTCCAAGGTTCTTATCCTTCCTCAACATCATCTCTCCCTAATCAACCTATTTTCATGGTTCAAGGTGTATATAGTCATGACTCCTTTAGAATTCCTAATAAACCTATCATTACTGTGCAAGGAAGAAATCCCACTAAGAGTCCTTATAGTTATGCTAAATAATTAACTAATGAGAGTCATCATGCAGTTTCCCATACCTATAACAAAAGAAACAATAGGGAACCTAATCCTCCTCCGATTATCCCAACTTCTCTTCCCCATCTTCAACCTATTCTTTCTCAAGCACCCTACATCTCAGAAACTCTTGGCAAGGAATATGATCTCATTAATCAACTTAAAGATACTCTTGCCAAGACATCCCTTTCGTATTTGATTCAAACTTCCTCAACCCATCATGGAATGTTACAAGATGCCATAGAAACTTTGGATGTCCTATCTATAGTGACATCTAATAACATGGCTTCCTTCAGTGATTCTATCACATCTCCTAAAGCTCAAATTGTGTTTACACAAGATGAGTTACCTACTAGTGAGATTCAACATCAATATGATCCTTTAATGATTGTGGTCATCATAAATGATAGTGCAATAAGACAAACATTAGTGGATAATTGTTTTGGCCTTAATGTTTGTATCATTAACCTGTTTCATAAGATCAATGTTGATACATCTCTTATTAAGCCTAATTCTCTTACTATATGAGGCTTCGATAATGTTGCTAAACCTTCACTAGGTATCATCACCTTGCCCATTAGGGTAGGTCCTATTACTTTTCCCACTCCTATCCATGTAATGTCTAGAGATTTGACATATAACTTGTTATTAGGGAGACCTTGGATTCATAGCATGCAAGCTATCCCCTCCACATTGCATAAGAAATTTAAATTCATTTACAACAATAAAACATATACCTTACTAGGTGACACAAATCTCTAGGATTGTTTGCAAATATCAACATCTAAATCAACAGGTGTGTACATGAGAGTGGGATTAGGACTTGTTTTGTTAGTCTCACTTTTTCCCTTACATATTTTGGTGAAGCTAACACAAATTTCAATTTTATTTTCATTGCATTGCATTTTTAGATCTAGATTTAGTATCTTCTCACATTTCTTTATAAATATAAAATTTCAAAAAAATAAAAGTGAAAAATTCAAGAAAAAAAAAAGAAAAAGAAGGGATTTCCTTTATTTGGTTGCATTGTGTGTTTAAATTTCATTCAATTTTCATTTCAAAATGTCAGAATTTTATTTGTGATATGTTCATGCTTTTGATGATGTATGCAATTATGTTGATTATGAGTTTATTAAGGATCAATTAGATGAATCTCTAGAAGATTTTTTGAAACCTAAGCCTTCTAAACCCTCATTTTTCCAAAAACTAATTAGCCTTGTTATTATGCCATTTCGTGGTAATGAGAAAGATAAGTTGAATGACTCCTCTCATGGGTACATTCCTATCAACTCCTCCACTAGATATAGTGACATGGTTGCTTACAACAATTCCCTTTATGAGGATATGTCTCCTTTTGAATCAAAAGACAAACCTTTCAACTGATATGGCCATGCTTTGTTGGATGATGCCCTTGATGACTTTATATCTTTGCCTAAATCTTCAAACAAAAATAATACATCTAAAAGGCTAATCAACATTATAAATGTGAATGAAAATAGCAAGCCTCTTTTTGTGGTCTAAGGTTCTTATCCTTCCTCAATATCATATCTCCCTAATCAACCTCTTTTCATGGTTCAAGGTGGATATATTCATGACACCTTTACCACTCCTAATAAACCTATCATTACTGTACAAGGATGAAATCCCACTAAGATTTGTTATATTTATGCTACACAATTAACTAAGGAGAGTCATCATGCAGTTTCCCATACCTATAACACAAGAAAAAATAGGCAACCTAATCCTCCCCCGATTATCCCAACTTCTCTTCCTGATCCGCAACCTATTCTTCCTCAAGGACCATACATCTCACAAACTCTTGGCAAGGAATATGTTCTCATTAAACAACTTACAGCTACTCCTGCCAAGATATCCCTTTGGGATTTGATTCAAACTTACTCAACCCATCATGGAATGTTACAAGATGCCTTGAAAAATTTGGATGTGCCATCCACAGTGACATATAATAACATGGCTTCCTTCATTGAATCTATCACATCTCTTAAAGCTCAAATTATGTTTACACAAGATGAGTTACCTACTAGTGAGATTCAAAATCAATATGATCTTTTAATTATTGTGGTCATCATAAATGATAGTGCGATAAGACAGACATTAGTGGATAATGGTTATGGCCTTAATGTTTGTAACATTAACCTATTGCATAAGATCAATGTTGATACATCTCTTATTATGCCTGATTCTCTTACTATCTTAGGCTTCGATAATGTTGCTGAATATTCACTAGGTTTCATCACCTTGCCCATTAGGGTAGGTCTTGTTACTTTTCCCACTCTTATTCATGTCATGTCTAGAGATTTGACATATAACTTGTTATTAGCGAGACCTTGGATTCATAGCATGCAATTTGTCCCATCCACATTGCATAGGAAATTTAAATTCATTTACGACAATAAATCATACACCTTGCTAGGTGACACAAATCTCTAAGCTTGTTTGCAAACATCAACATCTAAATACTCTTAAACTGGTTCTTCCCCAACAATATTAGATTATTTTTCTAAAGCCTCTACTCCCACTAGTGTGTCTGTTTCTTCAAATTCACCTGCTACCAATAATTCCTCAAGTGAACCTAAAGTTATTGAGGAAGAACCCTCCCAACCTGATTCTACCACTATGGATGCCTTCTCTCCTGAAAATATTCTTGCAGAAGATGATTGGGGATCCCTTGAATTTACTCCTACCTTTATAGAAGAATATAGAATTCCCCCTAGAGAACCTAAGGTCAAAAAGAAGAAAGAAGAAGAAGAACTTAAAAAGAAATCCACTTTATTTGGGCTGTTGAGTAATAACTTTGTGACGGTTTCTCAGACTTTGCCTCCCTTGAATTTTGATCTAGAGGATTTTGATCCTTCACTTTATAAAAATCCTCCTTCTCTTTCGGAAATGGCTAACCTTTATGGTCCTGGTTTTCAGATCTTAGCTATGTGTGGATATAATGGTAATGGATGTGGTTCTCAAGAACAAGGGATAAAGGTTTCCTTGGAAAATAATTTCCATCACATGACATTTGGACTTGGCTATGATTCTTTTGAGTGTACTAAAGTTTCCAAGAGGCCATCTATTAGTGTTAATGTCATCTCTACCTCTCTTTTGATAAAATATCCAGAGTATACTAATTGTGATTCTTGTAGTATCTTTGCTTTGGATGCTTTTCCTACTTATGATTCCTTAGCCGAGTTCCTAGGAGTTTACGACAACCTTCCTCATTATCACCGTAATTGTGGTTTTTCCTATTGTTTAAATGCAGAAGCCTACTTTGGGAAAGAAAGAAATAACTATGAGATAGTTAAAGAATTTCCTCATTTGCAAGATACTCCTCAATAAATCAATCTCCTCATAAGTGATACTATTGATATTAGGATGCATCCTTGTGTTGAAGACAAAGTCTTTAAGATAGGGAAATGTCTTGATGAAGAAGAACATAGACAATATTCTGAGTTGCTACATGAATTCCCTAAAATATTTGCTTGGATATATTTTAACATGCCTGGTATTGATCCTAGGATTATCACTCATAACATTGTCTTATTTCCTGATGCTAAACCTGTGAAGAAAAATATCCGAAAGATGAATCCTAAAGTAGCATTACTTGTTAAGGCTGAGATTAAAAAATTATTCGATGCTAGATTCATTCATCCTATCGATTATTCCTCATGGATTTAAAACATTGTGGCAGTGGCTAAACTTGATAATAATATTAGGATGTGTATGGATTTTTCAGGATCTTAATAAATCCTCTCTGAAGGATGATTTCCCTCTCCTGAATATCAATATGAGAGTGGATTTTTTAGAAGGTAATTCTTTATTATCTTTCATGAATGGTTTCTCAGGATATAATCAAATCTTTATTAATCCTCAAGATCAATTTAAAACCACTTTCACCACCCCTTGGGACACGTTTTCCTGGGTTATGATGCCTTTTGGATTGAAAAATGCAAGTGCCACCTATAAGCATGCTATGAACCTTATCTTCCATGATTACATACATAAGATCTTAGAAGATTATGTTGATGACATCTTAGCTAAATCCATTCATCATGTAGATCATGTTAAGATCCTTTGTCAAGTCTTCGAAAGAATTCATAAGTACAACATGCGCTTGAATCCCTGAAAGTGTTTTTTCAGTGTGGATAATGGAAAACTACAAGGATTCATAGTTTCACATCATGGAATTGAGGTGGATACAAAAAAGATAGATGCCATTGTTAATATGCCACCTCCTAAAAATGTTTCGCAACTAAAAAGATTACAAGGAAAGATCCAAGCTATTCATAGGTTTGTTTCTCAACTTGCAGATCATACCTTTCCTTTTACTTAGTTGCTTAAAAAGAATATCACCTTTCAATGGAATGGGGATTGTTTTCAAGAATTTGAAGAATTAAAAACCTATTTGGCCAATCCTCCTACTCTTCAACCCGTTGATCCTCCTAAACTATTTTTTCTATACACAACTCCTTGCCTTCATGGTCTTGTAGTCTTATTGGCACAACGTGATAAGGATGGTAGAGAATGTCCAATTTATTATATAAGTCATACTTTCCTCAATTATGAAGTTCGATATTCTCTGATAGAAACGTAGTGCCTTGCTTTAGTCTTTGCAACCCAAAAATTAAGGCATTAACTTTTGAATGTTGAGGTCCATGTTATCATTAAATTCGATCCTCTAAAATACCTTTTCTCTAAAACTGATCTTTTAGGATGCTTAGCCAAGTGGGTTATGATGTTGACTAAGTTTGACCTTAAGTTTTTCTTAGAAAAGGTAATAAAGGGTCAAGCGTTGACCGATCACTTAGTTAAGGCTCCCTCACCCTTCTCCTTACCTAGCTTGGAGTCTTTCCCTGATGAATGCATTTTCTCTATTGAGATTGATGAGGTTTGGGAATTATATTTCGATGGCTCTAGGTGTCGTACAAGATTGGGGGCAGGGATGGTCCTAATCTCTCCTAAAAAGAAACCTATCCCTTTATCATATCATCTCATCTCAATTTCTTATGTCCTAATAACATTGCTGAATATGAGGCTCTTATAGCTAGATTATGGCATCCTTGGCACTAAATGTGAAACTTCTACATATCTATGGAGATTCTCAATTAATCATAAGACAAGTGATAGGAATTTATCAAGGTAAGCAAGATAAACTATCACAATATAGAAATTTAGCTATATATTTGTTGCAAAAGTTCAACTCTTATACCATAGAGCATGTTCCTCAAAAGGATAATCCACATGCTGATGCAATGGCATGTGTAGCCTCTATTGTGTCTCTAGAGGATCCCTTGGTAGATCTCAAATTCATCATTCACAACCTTACTACCCCGACTATTGCTGATAATTCTAGTGATGTGGCCTCTTGTTGCATTATAGCTTCTGAGGAGGAGTACTCGCATATCATAAGATATTTGAATAATGATACCTTTCCTGACTCTACAAATAAGAATACTAGGGCTAGGATTCACGAGTTGGCCGCTAGATACATTATCCTTTCTAATGTTTTGTATAGGAGGGGTTATAATGGTTAAGTTGAAATCCCTGTCATCCTTGAGGAAGCACATTCAGGTGCTTGCGGGGGGCATTTTGGAGGTAGATCTTTAGTTCAAAGACTGCTCCTAATGGGATATTATTCGCAGACCAAGGAAAAGGATTCCTTTGTGTTTGTTAAGAAATGTCATCAGTGTGAGCAACATAGCAATTTGATCCATGCTCCTACACAAGAACTTTAATCTCAAGTGGCGTCTTGGTCGTTTCCACATGGAATTTGGATCTCATTAAAATATCTCCTCATTCATCTCAAGGACATACTTTCATCATTACTGCAGCTAATTACTTTACGAAGTGGGTAGAAGTAGTTCCTCTTAGATCCACTACCACTGAAGTAATTTGTCAATTTATCTTAGAAAAAATCATTTACCGATTTGGAAAATCTTCCATTTTGGTTTTGAATAATGGAACATCATTTAAATACAAAGATGTGAAGAAGTTTCTCGAGAAATATCATATTCAACATAAATTTTCTACACCATACTATTCTCAATCAAATGGTCAAGCCAAGTCTTGAAATAAGATAATTGAGAAAATCCTTTGTAAGACTGTAAACAAATATGGTAAAGATTGGACTACTTAGTTGATCTACGCTCTTTGGGCTTACCAGACAAGTCTATGTATTGCTACGAGTTGTATTCCTTATAATCTTGTATATGGTGTTGATGCTATTATGCCTTCAGAATTAGAAATTCCATCTTTAAGGGTTTCTCTTAAGGGTATAATGGATGATGATTCTTATAGAGAATAGAGGCTTCCACAACTTGAGATGCTTGATGAACGTCGCATAAACGCTCTTGAGAATATTCAAGCGTATCATAAAACTCTACAACGAAGCTACAATGATAAAGTCATTCAACGTTCCTTCTCAATAGGTGATTTGGTACTTTATGAGAATTAGTGCGATGTGAATGCCTTACCTGGGGAGAAAGGAAAATTCAGCCCTAATTGTCTTGGACCATACATTGTTGTCGAAGTATATGGATCAGGTGCTTACAAGATAGCATATGTGGATTTTTTAGAGGGCAATTCTTTATTATCTTTCATGAATGGTTTCTCAAGATATAATCAAATCTTCATTAATCCTCAAGATCAATTTAAAACCACTTTCACCACCCCTTGGGGCATGTTTTCCTGGGTTTTGATGCCTTTTGGATTGAAAAATGCAGACGCCACCTATGAGCATGCTATGACCCTTATCTTCCATGATTACATGTATAAGATCTTAGAAGATTATGTTGATGACATCTTAGCTAAATCCATTCATCATGTAGATCATGTTAAGATCCTTTGTCAAGTCTTTGAAAGAATTCATAAGTACAACATGCGCTTGAATCCCCGAAAGTGTTTTTTCAGTGTGGATAATGGAAAATTACAAGGATTCATAGTTTCACATCATGGAATTGACGTGGATACAAAAAAGATAGATGCCATTGTTAATATGCCACCTCCTAAAAATGTTTCGCAACTAAAAAGATTACAAGGAAAGATCCAAGCTATTCGTAGGTTTGTTCCTCAACTTGCGGATCATACCTTTCCTTTTACTTAGTTGCTTAAAAAGAATATCACCTTTCAATGGAATGAGGATTGTTGTCAAGAATTTGAAGTATTAAAAACCTATTTGGCCAATCCTCCTACTCTTGAACCCGCTGACCCTCCTAAACCCTTTTTTCTATACACAACTCCTTGCCTTCATGGTCTTGCAGTCTTATTGGCACAACGTGATAAGGATGGTAGAGAATGTCTAATTTATTATATAAGTCATACTTTCCTCGATTATGAAGTCCGATATTCTATGATAGAAATGTAGTGCCTTGCTTTAGTCTTTGCAACCCAAAAATTAAGGCATTAACTTTTGAATGTTGAGGTCCATGTTATCATTAAATTCGATCCTCTAAAATACCTTTTCTCTAAAACTGATCTTTCAGGATGCTGAGCAAAGTGGGTTATGATATTGACTAAGTTTGACATTAAGTTTGTCTCGGAAAAGGCAATAAAGGTTCAAGTGTTGACTGATCACTTAGTTAAGGCTCCATCACCCTTCTCCTTACCTAACCTAGAATCTTTCCCTAATGAATGCATTTTCTCTATTGAGATTGATGACATTTGGGAATTATATTTCAATGGCTCTAGGTGTCATACAAGATCGGGGGCAGGGATGGTCCTAATCTCTCCTAAAAAGAAACCTATCCCTTTATCATATCATTTCAATTTCTTATGTACTAATAACATTTCTAAATATGAGGCTCTTATAGTTGGATTAAGGCATCCTTGGCACTAAATGTGAAACTTCTGCATATCTATGGAGATTCTCAATCAATCGTAAGACAAGTGATAGGAATTTATCAAGCTAAGAAAGATAAACTATCACAATATAGAAATTTAGCTATATCTTTGTTGAAAAAGTTCAACTCTTATACCATAGAGCATGTTGCTCAAAAAGATAATCCACATGTTGATGCAATGGTATGTGTAGCCTCTCTTGTGTCTCTAGAGGATCCCTTGGTAGATCTCAAATTCATCATTCACAACCTCACTACCCCAGCTATCACTGATAATTCTAGTGATGTGGCATCTTGTTGCATTATAGATTCTGATGAGTAGTACTCGCATATCATAAGATATTTGAATGATGATACCTTTCCTGACTCTAGAAATAAGAATACTAGGGCTAGGATTTGCAAGTTGGCTGCTAGATACATTATCCTTTCTAATGTTCTGTATAGGAGGGGTTATAATGGTCTTCTCATTCGATGTCCTAAATAAGTTAAAATCCCTATCGCCCTTGAGGAAGCACATTCAGGTGCTTGCGGGGGACATTTTGGAGGTAGATCTTTAGTTCAGAGATTGCTCCTAATGGGATATTATTCGCAGACCATGGAAAAGGATTCCTTTGAGTTTGTTAAGAAATGTCATCAGTGTGAGCAACATTGCAATTTGATCCATGCTCCTGCCCAAGAACTTCGATCTCAAGTGGCGTCTTGGTCGTTTCCACATGGGGTTTGGATCTCATTAAAATATCTCCTCATTTATCTCAAGGACATACTTTCATCATTACTACAGCTGATTACTTTACGAAGTGGGTAGAAGCAATTCCTCTTCGATCCACTACCACTGAAGTAATTTGTCAATTTATCTTAGAAAAAATCATTTCCCGATTTGGAATATCTTCCATTTTGGTTTTGAATAATGAAGCATCATTTAAAAACAAAGATGTGAAGAAGTTTCTCGAGAAATATCATATTCAACATAAATTTTCTACACCATACTATTCTCAATCATATGGTCAAGCTAAGTCTTCAAATAGAATAATTTAGAAAATCCTTCGTAAGACTGTGAACAAATATGGTAAATATTGGAATACTCAGTTGATCTACGGTCTTTGGGCTTACCGGACAAGTCTGCGTATTGCTACAAGTTGTACTCCTTATAATCTTGTATATGGTGTTGATGCTATTATGCCTTCACAGTTAGAAATTCCATCTTTAAGGGTTTCTCTTAAGGGTATAATGGATGATGATCCTTATAGAGAATAGAGGCTTCAATAACTTGAGATGCTTGATGAACATCGCATAAATTCTCTTGAGCATATTCAAGTGTATCATAAAGCTCTACAACAAAGCTACAATGATAAAGTCATTCAACGTTCCTTCTCAATAGGTGATTGGGTACTTTATGAGAATCAGTGCGATGTGAATGGCTTACCTGGGGAGAAAGGAAAATTCAGCCCTAATTGTCTTGGACTATACATTGTTGTTGAAGTATACGGATAAAGTGCTTACAAGATAGCATATGTGGAAGGTACACGTCTCAAGGAACCCATAAATGTTATGCACCTTCATAGATATTATGCCTAATTTCTCTATCTCTCTCCTTCTAGCTTATTTTCTCTCTCTCCTTGTGTCATTTCCTTCTTTAAAATTGGATAATATGTTAGCATATCTTCATTAAAAGTATGTGAAATTAAATAATATTGTATTGTTTAGTCTATATTACTTCATTATTGACAAGCATGTTTCTTCATTTTATTGTTTGTCTTGGATTAACTTATGTAAATTGTAATAGATTTACATTTTATATGTGCTATCATGTTATACAGTTTCTTATGTGTTAAGTAGGGTTATCATGTCATGTTTAATTAGAGTTAATTAAATCACATAAGTCATATAATTCTTAATATTAACATATTTTTCCTCCTACATCACCGAAGCAGCATTTAATTAAATACTTAGTTATTTAGTTAAATCACATATGTATCAATTTAATCATGAAGCATTGAAAATTCAATCACATGGAAATTAAATTAGACATACATGTTCGTTACCAGATATGTTACTTTTTATCAAAGCAATGCATACATTGTTTCATGAATTAAAATAGCATGTTTGAGACACAACATAAGCATAAATAGATACATATTGATAAAATGTCATAACATGTATATCACTATACATAAAAAATATCATATCATGATCATCTCCGATCCCTAAGACTAGTACCCGGAGGATAGTAACTAGATGTCCCCTCCTTATCTACTCATGGGGTTGGGCCCATGGGTGTATATCATGATGTGGAGCGTGAGTGACTCCACAAGGAGCTCCTATGATCCCTCTCCATCATGATCCCTTGGTATGTGGCTTCCTCTGCCTGAGATGCTACTAGATCTTGCTCTATTTGATGTAGTCTCTCTAGCATAGATCTCTCTCTCTCTCTCCAGACCTCTATCTCGAGCCGAATAGGGGTGAATAGGTCCTCATGTCACCCCGCATTCCCCTGTGGTCTATGGACTATCTGTGAGAAGCTAGGGATGTGTGCGATCATGATGAGATCTATCACTGCGTTTTGGATCAGAGAGCGCCACTCCTAGACACCAACTACAGAGATAGAGAGATATTTTCATTAGTGACATTCTATATCATCAAATTCAAATATTACGTTGCATAAATTTAGCAATCATAAAACTTTACCTGGATCTCCCTCTCGCCAATAGGGATTGGACAAAGGGACTTCTTGCAAATGGGACCCACTAGGCTCTTCACGCTTGTAGTGTCTCTACACAGTGGGTATAGGATGGTGGGGACTAGAGTCAGGATCCCTTATAGGGTCCTTCTCCACTTGTGATCTTGGTGGATCTAGGGCTATGGTGTCATACCCTAAGTGATGAGGAATTGCATCCAACTCATCCTCCTCAGCCTTGTCACAGTCCTCATCATCCTCCTCTCCCTCCTCTCCCTCCTCGTCCTCCTCCTCCTCTCCATCCTCCTCATCATCACCATCCTATTCTTCCTCTCCTGCACTTTCAACCTCCTGCTTCCCTACATCATCATCTTGGTCATCTATGTCCTCCTCATGAGGATCCTCGGATGTGTCAGTGTCCTCATCATCTATGTGTCTCCATGGTCCAAGGTTCCCTCTAGGATAGTCTGCTAGAAAGATGGCTCTAGGGTATGTCCTATCCCACCATGTCATGTATCGTCGGTGTGTGCCCACATCATCTCTATAATCAGTCGTGATGTCCCAATCTAACCCATTTGAATCTATGATGTCAATCTCATCACTAGTAGGCCTTGAAAAGGCTCCTGACCTAGGAGTCACATGTGAGTGATGGATATAGATAGGCACATCTGTAGGAACACACTACTCAAACTCAAAATACCGCTAGACTCGATTGAAGTAGAATGGGCCCACGAGGTAGTTGTATCGCCCCTCTAGTAGACAGTTTCGCTGCATGCAGAATAACTACCTCTGTATCCCCACCCACATGTATATACTAAGGTAGGGTCTCCATTTGATAACCTCTACTATCAATCTGTCAAAACTCACTCTCCAATGTAGCAGATCCCTAAATTGCCACTCATGGGTAAGTGGATATGCGCACAATCTAGAATTCTTTGAAACCAAGTCAATCGTTACTCCAGTGGCTCTAGTGAATGTAATGTGCTCGAATATCCATATCTATCGCATTATGTAGGTCATCGGGCTACATCCCCATCCAAGCACATACTCTCCTAGGTCATGGTAGAGGTTGGATAACATGCTTTGCCCTGAGGAGAATAACCTCTGATGTATCTCCATGTCTCTAACTACATAAGTAAGACCACCATGCTTATGTGTCTCGCACCCATTGTGGCACACAACTAGTGCAATGGTCGCAATCATCAGCCGTCTCACTAGCAGAACCTCACCGGAAGGATGTAGGAGCCAATTGATCATAATACGACCCCTTGTCTCATTGGACATCTCTCTCCCAATGCAGTAGACCTGCTCCCTCCTGTAACTAGTAGCAGTGCAATCAACTTAGTATCTCACTGTTTCTCCCCTGACAGGAAGATGAAGTATGTTGTATAATCCCCGAGTATCACCATCATCTCCCCTACTAGTAGCAAAAAAGTGGAGGTATTGACGTCCCATCTCTCCATCGGTGCCATCAGCATCGCCAGATGGAACTTGATGGCGGGCATGGTCATCATGTACCACAATCCTACCACATGAAGAAACTCTCCATCCTTTGGTGAGTGCCTCAAAATATGATGTCGCAGGCTCCGGAAGATGTGACTAGTAGTATGCTCATGGATATAGGGAATAATCTACAAATCAAAACATCAAATCATCAGTAATCACTCAATCAATCATTACCATCTAACAGATAGCATCATCAATCTATCTTAATTGTCTGATGCCTGATCCCATGTGACCCTTGCCCAATCTGAGCTGGGACTAGGGTGCGTTGATTGGACTAGGGTGCCTCTCTAGGACCAGGGCACACTGGAAGGACCAGGACACCCAGGGAGGACAAGGACACCCCCTTTGGACAAGGGCATCCAGGTTGGACCAAGGAGCCCTAGGGCCCGAACAAAGGCCACATGCTAAATCTAAGTGATGACATCATCAATTTTGAAAAACAATGCAATCAATAAAGTCGAACAAGAGTCAATGGAAATTCAACTCACATCGTCGAGCGGTCTGGCTGTCAAAATAGCTCGAAGCAAGATCTCCATCCATGTAGGTCGCTCAAGTCGACGTTGAGGCATGATGACTATTAAGTGGGATCCTTTGTAGTGAATAGTGACAAAAGTCAAAAAGTGACAAATGAGAGTGTCACTTTCATATTTATTAGGTGTGCACTTTTTTGTTTCTATGATTTTAAGTTATAAACCTTAATTTCTCGCTTTTCACTTAATCTATCATAACTTGAGCTAGGGAGATGCAATTTTTGTGTCATCGGTGGCGTTAGAATCGTGAATTTTCTCTCTTGCTCCACATTTGTTCCATAAAGTGCTTGGATGAACAATCAAGCCTTGTTGTCAGTATGTCTCATCGAGGTTCTCATTACAATTCTCTATGGTAAACAGGATACCCTATTTCACCTTACTAATTAGCAAGTCGAAACAGGGGATGGATATAGCTACCCCCGAGTTTCATAACTTCCTTTAGTAAGCATTAGGTGATTTTATGATCTAACATGTAATTTTGTAGGGTGCAGTTCCTAATCGTGTACTGCAGATACCGCTGGGGACTTCATCTGAAAACTTATGGATATATCCTTTTTCAAATGATGTTTATTTTTTCTGTACTTTAGCTTGCATATACACATAATGTCATATGATCACTAAAGTGGGGGCTAAATTTAGCATCATAAATTGTACACCCTTGCTAGGGTGGTACAATTCCACGCTTGGTTTAGGACCTGCCTTAGTGTGTTTTGCATCTTGTGTTTCTCATCTCCTTTGTATTTAATTAATCAATTTAATTAAATCTAGAATCATATTTCACCTCTTCACATGTTATAAAGTTGGGCCCTTTACCCTAAGGGTGGCCCTTTTCATTTTATTCCTCCAATTAATCATTAAATCATAAACCCTAATTATGTCCTATTTTGATATTTAAGGCCCCATTTTGAATGTTAAAACATCTCGGAATCAATTGTAACTTTGGGGTCCTCTCCAATATCTTCATATGTAACGGCCTCAAAAATTTGGTGAAAAGTTGGTCAGACCATGTGCACTTTGCACACAATTCTTGACATTTTTCCCAAAATTTTGGGAGCATAATTCTATGCTGTTATAATTCTTAACCCCAAAATATTGGTGGGAAATTCAAATCCTAGGTTGGCCTAAAGATGGAATTAAGATCTAGGGTTTCATATATAATAGCTCTCTTTCTTCATTTGAAGGCCTCAAAATTTTGGTCTAAGGATTGGTGAGATTACAAGGAGCCTTCTATGTAGTGAAAGAACAAATCTTTGGAGTCTTCAATAACATTCAATAACACCTATCAAGAGTTTATCAAACATTCTTTCATCAATTGGGGGCTTTTGAAGATATGGGAAAACAAAGGAGATCACTTACTAAAGATTGGCTTGTACCTCTCCCTTGGGGCTTGGTATGATTTCATATTATTTCTATGTCTTTGTATGAGATTTGTTACATCAATTTGATTTACATTCATTCTTTAGATCACCTTGCATCATTGATTTAGAGCATTTACTTTTTCATTTACAAGCAATTAGGGTTTACTCTTAGGGTTGCTCTAGATTGTTTACTCTCATCCTAGGATCTTGCACACACTATTTTACTTTATAAATCGGCTATTAGTTTTGGTGGAAATCACCTAAATGGGGGTTTGACTAAGGCAAAACCCTATGTAGCCATCCAAAACCCTAGTTTTTAGCTACAGGTGCTGGTTTTGATCTGAGTGTCATTGGAAGTTTCAGGACCGACAGAGTGCATAGGGACTGTTTTGAGGCCCATAATTCACCATGAACCCTTGGGGCAGGGGCATGACACCTTGGTCCTACCTAGGAAAGGGGTGTGGCACCCTTGTCCTCCCTTTTTTCTGCAAGGTTTGACAGAGTAGCAAGTTTCAGATCTTAGTTTCCAGTTTCACAAGTACAACTTGAGGTCTACAGAATCATGATAGTGGTGCAACACCCTGGTCCTAGACATTTTGGCTAATATTTCTAACATAGGTGCACCTCTAAATTTGCATCTTAATATATACTTTTCAGCAACATATCACTTATTCTCAGTTTTGCATCTTTAGATTTGGGTTGTTTATGCATACTTGTATTCTAGGTTAAATCAGTCAAATCTGCACTCTTGTATCACTTCTTCCCCTCATTTGCAGCAAAGGAATAGAAACCATAAGAGGTAATTTGTGGCTCTCTCTTCCTCACAAGAAGTAGCTGAAGTGTATTACCTCTCGAGGCTCTTTTGTATTCCACACCATGTACATGAAAGTGGGATTAGGAGTTGTATGCTTAGTCTCACTTTTTCCCTTACATAATAATCAAGGTTAACATCTTTATGTCTCACTGTGGGTTGATACATGTTGTGATTGCTTCACACAAAAGTTATCCAATGTAGGAATAATAGAAAAAAGGATATCTAAGCACTTAGTACCAACCTCAACAAGATGAACTTAATAGAACCAATCATAGGATAAGAGAAGCCATCATACACCTTAACCACTACATCCAATTTATTATATGATACTTGGTGCAATTGTAAAGTATATAGATATTCTTTAGTTATCACTTTCACCATACACGTTGGATCAATGAGAACCCCTCATGAGATTTTGTCATTGATCTTCATAGTGATGTATAGTGGACCATTAGGTGCATCAATAGTCTCACTAGGATCAAAGGTAATTCATAGATCCATAGGAGGTGTAGGTTTATAAAAAATTATTTGCCACATTCAAGGCCAAGGTCATTGTGAGAAAAATCAAGATGCTCAAAGACTCAACCACATTAGTATAATGGGAAAGGAAAAGATTAGGAAATATTTAAATATTTTTATTGGGAGAAGTTATGGATTTGTTTCATTTTTCATTTACACCTTCTATGGATATGGTATTATTATCAGTAAATTCTTGAATCCTACTCCTTAATGAATAACGCTTTTCAATGCCATGACTAGGTAGAGAAGGTTTGGATGTATCAATTGGCTTTATGGGAGGAAGTTTCAACACTTTTTTTAAACAATTGTGTCATAATGCTATGCAAAAGACTCAGAAAGATGAGTAAATTCTTTTTTAAAGTATTTGGATAAAGGAGGTACACTTGATGTTGTAGCTACTACTTGAGTTTTGATGTTGTCATTGAACTTGATGTATCCCTTGTTTGTTTTAAACTTCATAAAAGATTGTCGAGCATGCTTTCATTCTTATCAACTAGAGCCATTGAAGGTGATGATTCAAATTGACACAGTTGAAGTTAGGATAATTATGAAGCACTGTGCACAACTACGTAAAGGATAAAACTTTGAAAAGAGAAGTTTATCCTTAATGTCTTGTTGTAACTTAGAAATAAAACTTCTTTGAACATCTTGATTAGACATATGTTAAGCAATTTGAGGATACAAATGTTTATATCTACCAATAAAATTAGCTACTTTTTCTTTAACACCTTTCTTACAAGGAATCAAATTAGTCAAAGTAATTTTAGGACCAATATTATTGTGAAATTATTGAATGAAATCATTAGCTAATTATTCAAATGATGTAATAGAATAAGGAGTCAAAGAAAAATATCATTGCAAATCTTATTCCCTAAATGTTCTAGTAAACAATTTAGCCAAAGGTGTTTGATCATGAGAAAAGTCACTACACAAAGTTTGAATTTTTTTCACATGACTCCAGGCATCACTTTTTCTATTTTAAAGCTCCAATTGACATACTTCCATATGTTTAGGAGGGACAACATCAAATGTGGGCACATTAAACTAGATTGGGTAATGGAAGGTACTTGTTGTTGCAAGGATGAAATGGTTTGGGATAAGTTGTTGATGTTTGATTCACTGCATGGATTGAAATTGGACATATTGGATTGGGATGGAAGAGTAACATTTTTTTATGTAGGTTGAGGTTGAGAGTAAGGATGTGGAACACTATAATGTGTAGGTATGAGAGATGATTGGGTCACAAATGGAAGACTCATGGAAGGAGGTACATGAAAGAATTTTGATTCACAAAGTTGCCTCCTTCAGTAAGATGTAACATGTGTAGGATTAATATTTTGTGTGGAAGTAGCCGTGATAGAAGATGTGAATATAGGCACTAGGCAAGGATGTAGACATATGAATAGAATGATTAACTTGGCTAGTGGCTTGAGTATAACCAAGGACATAAACACAAATTTTCATAGGCATGATATTAGTGTCAACAATATGAGCAAGGACACACAACAAATCAACACCAAGTTTATCACTTTGTACCATTCTTTTTAATCCTTCAATCAATGGGATTGCCTCACTTTCAGGGTATTGCTGACTTATCCATTGTTCAAATTCATTGTCAATCTTCTCCAATTCATCAATGAAAACCCTAGTTAGTGATTCATCCACATCATGAGAATTATAAATTGAATAAGTATAAATGACATCATTTGTTGGAATAGAAGAACCACCAATGTTCTCATGAAATAAGTTATCCAAATTAGGATCCATATCCTTAGTAATTAAACCTTGGGAAGCCTTAATTATAAAACTTCTTCTCAAAGGAACATTGTAGGTAGGACTAATGGTAGTAAAAATCATGAACAAAGGAGGAAAATTTAAATTTAAAATTGAAATTTGTGATTAAACAATGCAAAATTTTATAAAAATGACTGATTAACCAATGAATTAAGTAATTTGATTTGTGATTTTGAAAGATAAATGCATATAGATCATAGCATAGCATATCATAAAGATTAGATGTGAAAATTGATTTAAAAATTATTTAACCCACATGTAAGTTTAGAATTATAAATTAGGGATTTTGTTAATTCAACAACTAAATTTATGTGATTCACTTGAAAAATAAATCTATGAGTGTAAATTTTAATTTGAAATTGCATATAAGTAATCAGATCTTAAATAATAAATCCAAATTAGACAACCTACAAGCTCAATTTTAAAATTAAAAAATTAGGGTTTTGTGAGTTTAACTTGTAAATTTGTATAACTCAATTGAAAATTAAACTTGCAAATGTAAAATTGAATTTTAAAATGCATAAACACTCAAATATAAGAAAATAAATCAGAAATTAAGAGTGTAAGATGTCAGGTTCACCAAAATGTGATGTGGTGAAAAATTAGGGTTTCACCAAATGATATAGTAAAAGCCTTCAATTTTACTTAGAAACCAATTACATTAAAGAGGGGTGACAACAATAGATCTAGCCTCAAATCAACAAGGATAGGGCTAAGAATTCCTATTGGATTCACTGGATTAGGATATTATATGCACTTTTAAGTTGACTTGGATCTGAGCTATATGAGCGTGTTTTCAAGATCTATTCCAAAAAGGTTATCTTGAAAAATCGGGACCAAAATGCCTGTTGCACTAGTCCTTCACACTTTTTGTTATCCAAAGGGGAACCTGTTTGTCTTCATGAATAAAGTGAATCCTAAGAATTAGAACTTTGTACTTATTCTTGCACATAGTACAAAAGGGAAATTGGTTTGGAATAGGGGTTTACCTAAGGTCAAACCCTTGTTTTGGAATTAACCATGAAATAAAAATGAAATGTAATGTAATTATTGTAGTGGAAATGATTTCCTTTTGAGATAAATGTTGAATAATGTTTGAAACACTTTTGTTATACCTTTTTATGGAGTTTTGTTTGTCTCCACAAGGAATTAGAGTTTCATGTAGTCTTCATAAACATAGAACATGAATGTCAACTCCAATGCTTTAATCTTGACCGCACTTCTACTCCAATGCTTGAAAGGACATTGATTACTTGCTCACTTAAATTTGAATGATTTTTTGATTGCTTGAATTTTTCAATTGATCGAATGCATATCAAAATGAGTGGTAAACCTCCTCTTATACATGCTTGTCGAAAACAACTTGATTTTTTGACATGAGTTGACATGGGATGTAGGCTCTCGCTATAATCATATTACTGTTGAGAAGTCCCAAAATGGGCCCTAATTGGGAGGACTGGAGCAATAGTGCCCTGGTCCTAACCAACCAGGGACATAGGAAGTTGGGGAAGAAAGTGCGCATGATGAAAATTTTGAGCTTAGTGCATGGTGTGAGTAGAATCAAGGCTCTTGACTCAATTTTTCCTTAAGCTGTTCATTAGAGTTAGAGTTGTAGGATTTCGTCTACTTGGGTACTTGTTTCCTATGATCCTAATCCAACATGTTTAAAAGTTTTCAAATCATATTTCAAAATTATAAACATCCCTTCACCTCATTCATTCTTTTTAAGGAATCATTATTTAATCAAAAGGGATTAAATTTGAGGATATTCAAAGATATTTCTACCTCATATTGAATTTAATATCATAGTTAAGGTTTTTAATCTTGATGATTTTCAATTCATCTCTTAGCAGAATATTTGTAACAAACTTTGTAGCTCAACCATACCATATTGCTCCAAATTCAAAGGAATCATTAATGTAAAAGAAATTTATATGTTTGAATTATTTTCCTCATTCATTCCTATTATATTTTTACTCACTTCATATAGTTATCATGTCATTTTAAAATTAATCATAATATAAGAAAGATTGTGAGTTGGCGATGATGGGTTTTCTCATATCATCTAGGTTTTTATCATTCTTATCCTATTATCTACAAGTTGTATATCAAAATGATAGTTATACATATACTAATTTTAATTTTCATGTAATGGTTAGTCATCAAGCCAATATATGGCTCTACTAATCTATAAATTAATTATATTACATTAATAGATGTGCATTTGAGCTATAAATGAATTGAATATATTATATTAATAGTGTAGAAATTTTCTAAATTATATATCTTAAATAACAAATATTTCCACAACAATGTTTAATGACTTAGGGGAATGTAAAGTCACAACTATATATATCCTCTCACCAGATTAAATGGTGCGACCATAATAGAAGTTTGATATATGTATGAAAACATGTAAAAATTAGAAATACTTGGTAACATGGTTAGGTTTTATTGCAAAGGGTCATTGTTGTTGTGAAATATATCATTAAGTATGCACATTATATTTTATATAGTATGTGATTTCACTAAAATAAAAATATGGTTTTATTGACGATGTATTGAATATTTTCTTTCTTAATTTCTTATTCATGGTTTAATTGCCCAATGGAGTAAGCATTGATCCATATTGGTTCAAGGTCAAACACTTTTATTTAAATAGTATCACTTTTCTAGTTTGTTGTTGGAGTAGATTAGTGTTAGTTTAAGTTATGTATGTTTTTAATGATTTAATATTGTTAACTAGGGAATTATTTTAAGCTATCCTAAATGCCAAATATTCAAAAAAATATGTTTATTATATCTAAAACTTGCCACAATGTATGAAAAATTGAAAGATTATTATAAGAGGTTATAATGTTTCTTGAACCCATAGATGCATATGCAATGGTGCATTATTAGCTATATAGAACTCTAACTTAGCTAGTTGATCTTAACCTAGTGACAAATATTTGAGTATATAGCAACTAATTGTTGTTTTATTGTTATATTTTAATAGATGTAAAACCTTGTTTAGGACACCTCTAGGAATATTGCATTACACTTAAGTTAACCTTAAAATGTATAAATATTAACCACTAAAAATAGGTCTTCAACCATCCAAAAAATATTAATTACTGACAAAGATGGCAAAATATAGACACCTATTTTTGTATATAACTTATTATCTATCCCTATCGGTATTGGCATGGTGTGATGGTGAAGTTATGGTGTTGTTATTCTTACCATAAAGATTCATAGTTTTGGGTCAAAAGCATTTACCTTTTTTTCTTCGAAACAAACCATCATATATCTTATTAATTATTTATTAGTTATATATCCCTATCCGTATTGGCATGGTGTGATGGCGAAGTTATGGTGTTGTTATTCTTACCATAAAGATTCATAGTTTTGGGTCAAAAGCATTTACCTTTTTTTTTCAAAACAAACCATCATATATCCTATTAATTATTTATTAGTTATGATTTATTTGATTATTTACATACCATTAATTAAATACATATTTATTTTTAGTGGATAGAATATTTTGAACAACTCAGATTGTCATCACTCCATTCATCCCATTAATTATTATTTATTTGATTATTTTCCATATCTTTAATTAAATAAATATTTAATATTAGTCAATAGACTTCCCCTATGAGAAAGCCTCACCATGATAAACATATTGAAAAACTTAGATTATCATCACTCCAGTCATTAAATACATATTTAATTATTACATTGGGTAGTCGCTAAGACCTCACTCAGGCATGATTGGTTGGCTTTTAAAGTTCAAGGATTTTAATTGGTTTTGTTTTTTTCATGGTATTCTCTTTCTATTATTTATATTTCACATAAGTTAATTTACTTGACATGAACCATGTAAACTTTGTTCATGGTAAGGTTTCTTTATATATTGGTTAAAAAATGACAAAAAAATTGTGAGAAAATAGTTTATATTCATTTTTAATTGGTTGTTAAATAATTTATTATAAATTCAATGAATGAAATAGTATCATAAATTAATCTATTTGACATGAATCATGTAAGCTTTTTTCATGGTAATCTTTTTTTTTTTTAAATTGACTAAAACATGACAAAAAAATTGTGAGAAAATAGTTTATATTCATTTCTAATTTGTTGTTAAAAATTTATTGGCAATTCTTTAGAAATTCAACGAATACAATTGTATTGCTAGTTACAAGTATGTCAAAACATATGTAGATTTTTATTACTATATAATAGTTACACAAAGTTAAAATGCTTGTTAAGTTTTTAGTTTAATCCTTGAACCTTGTGTAGGTACAAGTGCTAGATTGTTTAATTAATTTTACGATTCACCTCTAAAATATTTTATCATTGCCCTTAATTTATTCACATGGATCATAATATATAATTGGGTCATCATGTGACGAGCGCCTCTTTCACATTTTTTACTAAGATTTTGTCTAAATTCATTATATTGAGACACTTCCATAAAGTAAAACAAACTTTTCATCTAATCCATTCATTCCAAACAAAACCTCTTAATCGTAGCCATCCACATAAGGGTGTTGTCATAATGCAACTCCTAACCCTAAATAAAATCCATCATGTGACACTTGTCTCATGTCTCCAACTTTGATCTTAACCCTAATCTTCATTCAATCTTAGCCATCCATCATCAATATAGCCTAGGGTTTGATTTTGCATCTTGAGAACTCTATAAAGCCGAGGTCTCATACCTCATTTGCATATCTTCTTTTATTATGATGTTATGCTGTCCAATTTTCTATCTAAATCTTCTTCCATAGATTTATGCTAAAGATATTTGTATCTTCCATTATCTTATTGGGCTCAATCCACAGAGAAATAAAGATTTTAGGTGAAGGTATTGTGTCTTTATTATTGATTTTACCTTAATGTTATTAAGTGTGGCAAAGAAAATATGTACTATGTAGTCCATGAGAAGAAATTATTGACCATAATATTTATTGTAGTTTACTATCTTAGAAGTACCGAAGGTATCTATGAGGTGTATTATTGCTTGTGTTGTTTCAGTGATTCAAAAGAGAAAAAATTATTGATTTTCTCTAAAAGACCATGCAAAGAAATTATTCCCTAGCTTATTTATTGTAATTTACCATTACAAGCTTTATATGTTAACCATCTTACAAGTGGAAAGATGCATTATGTCGGAAGTTATCTATTAACTCTATTAGTGTTTGTCCTATTGCAGTGATTCCAAACACAAACATCCAATCAGGCATGGCTTCAAAATCTAATGAACAAATTGTAGATCAAGAACTCAATCTAAAAAGAAAAAAGGTTTTAGATAAAGGTATCATCTATTGCAATTATCTTCCATTTTATTCACCTTCAATTTTTTTATTATATTTCATCAATCTTTTATTACCATTACAAATTTTATATGTTAATCATCTTATAAGTGGCAAAGTCATCTATGAATTGTATTATTGTTGTGTTGTTGCAGTGATTCCAAACAGAAAAATCAAATTAGGCATGGATTCAACAGGTAAGGAGCAAATTGACCGGCGGCCTCAATTTGCGGCCACAAACTCTGCTGATGTAAGATTACAAATATTTGGTCCAAATAGGGAAATCCTCTTCGCCTTCATTCTCAAACTCTTCAAGCTTCGGACTTTTTTTAAGACTTTGTTATCAGAGCGCTGGTCTTGAGGTAAGCACTAGTCAATCCTTTGAAAACTATTTAAAATGTATTGAGATGATGTATTCTTCTACTTCATCTCATCGTTTCTTCGATGTGGATGAATGCCTGGCAATTCTATCTGTTGCTTCGGAATTGTTAGTGGATAAACTTATGCAACAATGAATGAGATATCTGGAAGCTGTTTGTCGGAACTCTGAGCAAGAGATCAAAATTAGAAATCTATTGTCCTCTCTGAATTTGAGTGTCTTGCCCGATTTGAATGCACGGCTTGATAAACAGAACAATAACTATTTAGACTTTGTGAGAGAGAATATCAAAGCAATGATATCTTTTCTTTCCAGTTGTGACTGTGCCGAAAAGAAACAACCAATTATTCGAGAAGCGGTGGGCAGATTTATAGTAGAAAATTTGCAGGAAGATGAATATTCAGGGATCGCAGAAATGTGCAGGCATATCATTTTAATCATTTTAGAGGAATTTAAAGCTAACATTGCAATTGCTGTGACATCAAATACTAAAAAATGTCCGGCAGATTAGGAGCATTCTTATTTTGCCCTGTGACGGGACGACAATTATTTTCCCATTTCCTCACAGAATAATATCCTCGCTGCGGCTTCCATGGTCGTCCTATCACACTGAACAATTACATTAAAGGGCCACAGCAGGGAAGGATCACTTCCATAGAGAGGCAGCACAACGCTTTTAATGTTAGCTTTAGATAAAAATTGAAAACGGTAGGTTCGCACATATTAGCAATTTTAGCTTCGAAAGCCTCTAATATGATTTGCCTGCACACATCTGCAATGCCTGAAGATGCAAATTCTCTACAATAAATTGCCTGAAGATGCTTCTCCCTGCAAATGCCTGAAGATGCAAATTCTCTACAATAAATTGCCTGCACGTATCTGCAATGCCTGAAGATGCATCTCCCTGCAAATTGGCTCACTGCTTCTCGAATATTTGGTTGCCTCTCATCGACACAGTCTTCAATGGAAAGAAAAGAGATCATTGTTTTGGTATTCTCTATGACAAAATCTAAAATGTCATTCTTCTGTTAATTAAGCCTTGCATTCAAATCGGGCGATACGTCTTGGATTCAAGAGGACAATAGATCTCTGATATTAGACACTTGCTCTGAATTCCATTTGATTTGTTTATGCCATGCATAGTTGCATAAGTTTATGCCATGCATAAATCACTGATATTAGACTCTTGCTTTGAATTCCGAAGCAACATTCATCCACATTGCAGAAATGAAAAGAAGAAGAATACATCATCTCAATGCATTTTAGTTTTCAAAGGATTGAAAAGTGGTTACCTCAATTTCAAAAGGTCGGATATCCGAAGACCAGCGCTCTGATATTAATTTTCATAGATTGTGGCAAGGTCTAAACATAATTATTTGAGTATTTAGCATTCAGGATAACCAAAAAAATTTCTTGATGAACAATGCTAAATAATAAAGAACATACATAACTTTAAGTAGAACAAATCTACTCCTACAACTAGATATAAAAAATGATACTATTTAAATTAAATTATCCATTAAGTAATGAAATTATGAATACCAAGTTAAAATGGAATATATTCAATACAACATCAATAGAATCATATTTTTTATTTTAAGAAAATTAAAATTTATATAAAATATAACGTGCATATGCAATAATCTATCTTAGAACTACAATGACTCTTGTGCAAGAAAATATGACCATTACAAAGTATTTGTAATGTTTAAGATTTTTTCATACATACATCAAACTTCTGATATAGTTGGACACGTGAATGTGGTGAAAAGAAATATATAGTTGTGACCTTTGATTCCCTAAAATCTTTACAAAGTGTCATGGAGATATTCATTATGAAATATATACAATAAAAAAACATTATACACTATTATATAATAAATTCAATTCATTTGTGTAATGTGGAAAAATTTAGGATTTCCACCCAAAAGAATGAAAATGACTAATTTTTCACTCAAGGGACATTACATTCAAAAGAGGACGAGGAATTCACTAGATCTAGTCATGAATCAGATCAAGAATAAACTGAAAAAACAATGAGCTACAGATGCAAGATTTTCACACGCACCTAGATCTAAGCAATACAAGCCAATAAAACTTTTCTCACACCAAAGGGGGATGATTCGTCTCTATGAAAAGAGCTTAATCTGAAGAGCGTAACTCCATAGTTGTTTCTTGCACACAAAAAGAAGAGAAAAGGGGTTGGGAATAGGGGTTTGCCTAAGTCAAAACCCAATTTGGAATCAACCCTGAATGAAATAATGCAAATGCTTGAAATAAATAATGGAAAGGTAATACCTCAGATCTCCAATGACTGATAATGATGCTTTACTTCTTGAATGTAATCACATATGTAGTATGAAATGGCATGCACATGGAAAAACCGTAATCACATGCACATGATTGCAAATGAGTGTTGTAAAGTTTCTCCACAATGGTTGAATGGAAATAGTTGATGTATACTTGATGAATTCTTCAGAAGACTTCATATAATTTGCACTTTCACTTCACAGGAGGATCCCTTCAATTTCTTCTGGATGGATCAGATCCCTTCAAATGAGGAAAGAAAAGACTATATATATGAAACCGTAATATTATTTTTTATTATAAGCCGACCTAGAAATGATATATTTTCACCCCAAGCCGGATTTGAACATTATAATACCACCAAATCATGATCCCAAAAATCGAGGAGAAAAAGTAGTGACTGGTGTGAATCACATCGGTCCGACCAACTTTTTTCCATTTTTTAGTGATGCAAGGTATTGTGATGATAAGGTGATCCCCAAGTGGGTGTGACAATTAAAGGTGTTTAGATATGTGAAATTGGGCCTTGAAGGTTGAAATATGACATAATTAGATCTTTGATGAATTAATTGATTGAAGGAATCAAAAGGGACACACTTAGGGTAAAGGGACCAATTTAATGATGTGTAGAATGGTAAAATAAGACTTTAGATTTAATTTAATTGATTAATTAAATGCTAAAAGAGAATTTAAATCCACTTATGCCTCTTGTATCCAAATGAGAGGGGAAGACCTCATTACATACATTCCCATCGTCAACGTTAATTTTTCGACATAGGTCGACACAAGGAAAGGTTAGCTACTCAAATTTTGAATAGGGCAAAGGGTTCAAAATTGTCCCCAATTTTGGAGAACTACTATGTGGTGCCATGGTTCTAGTGGGGACCAAAGTGCCAGGCCCTGGTCATACCTCATATTTGGGCCAAGGTTAAGGGTCCCGTAAGATAAAATCATATAATATGACCATTATTGCATGGTGGGGGAGCTAAATAGGTCTCGATCAAGCATGGAGATGTAGGTGCTAAGGTGAGAACCCTAAACATGGTCCAAATTATAAGGGAATACAATTTAGCATGCTACATTTAGCCCCCACTTTAGTGGGAGTATGAGATTACATAAATAATCACGGTAACGTAAATAAAAGAGAGATAAAGAAGATGAGAAATGAAGAGCAAGATCACAAGAGTATAAGACAACACTAATTTTGAGGAACTAGGCCACCAATATTAGGATCTTAACTCACTCAAGCATATGCAATGGTACATAAAACAAGAAAAAACAAAAAAACAAACAAAAACAAAAAGGAAAACAAAGGCAAAAGACACACAATAAATGTTAAGAACCAAAAAGAAGTCCTCAAGTCAACTAGCCGAAGAGACCTCGATATCAAAATGTCTCAACAACTAATATCATTCTTGACAAATGTCATTTCACAAACATAAGTGATCACATAAAAGAGTAAAGAAAGAATCATCCATGAACTACAAGAAACTAAGCTATGAGCTCATGAGAAGAAGGAGAGAGAGAGCATGAATACAAATGAGATGTGTTTATCTAGATGATTCATGAGAAGAATGGTGATAAAGAGAGAACATAGATACCTTGCCTGTACATGTTTGCATCTATGTGATCCATGTTGGGGAGGAGAGTAGGAATAGTCTAGCCCCATTCCACTAGTTCCATTCATCCTTGTGCATGTGTGCAAGTGATGTCTAGTTTCAAGTATGAAGCACCTCTTTTTTGAGTGTGCATCAACATGTTTAAGACATGTAATGTAAATGCAAATGCCAAGAGGAGACTGTGTGTGTAAATGTAAATTCCAAGAGGTGATGTTAGATACTTGACTGGTTTCGAGGACATCCCATGTAAGAGTTTTGCTTTGGTTTCAGTGATGTGTACCCCCATCTAAGACATATATCAAATGTTGCATTTGATTTTGGGTGTGAAGCATCTCGTCTAAGAGTTTGTGTCCTCTGGTTTAAAGAATGAACACCCTATTTAAGACGTGCAAAAATGATATGCAAAAATATAGTACAATATGGTACAAAGGGAGCATTATGGGTGCTCCCCTTAAGATGTCAACATAGCCCTATGTTGATGTCTTAAGGAAGATAAAGACAAGGATACCAACCTTCAAAACCAAGGAGATATCCTTTATGCAACAATGTCATAAATCTAAACTTAAGAGGAAATACTCTTCAGGCAAGGATAAGATAGTTGAAAAAGAGATATCGTGCCACAAGTGTAAAGAGTAACCTTGGAGGAGAAGAGATATTTGCTCAAAAGACCCCCAAGAGGAGTTTATTGAACATATATAACATCTTCTACCAAAAGAAAGGAAGGAGAACACGAATTCATGTAATGCCCACAAAAATACCCTAGAGAAATAAAGCAACTAAGACACTAATGGAGATTTTTTTTTTAAATTAACATCTAACACAACACATATCATTATCTCTAAATTACATCCATTAACATCTAATCATTATGAACATGAATCATAAAACATAAAAACTAATTATGCAAGCAGAATAACATAACATCACTAACATCTCCCTAGGGTATCTCAATGTCATTACTTATACTACCAACATAAGAAATAACAATCTACTCATTTCCATCAAAACAATTAAGATATTCAATATCCATGTAATACTCTTTATTCCTATCTTTCATGATATGCAACTAATTAACATGACATGCTTACTTTCCAATCAACCCAATCCATTTCCTTAAGTTCATTTTATTAACCAATTACAAAAGTTCATAATCCCCTTATCCTTTTCCTTCACTATCATGATCTCATTCCTTTTACCAAGATTATCTAAATGGAAGCTATACATGATATCTTATTCCTTCCTATCCTTTAACATGAACATAAATATAAATGCCATCTGCATAAACACAATATTATCTACCAATCAAAATTCCTACCATATGACAAATCCATTTACGTAAATTCCTTGAAACATTAAGCCCTAAAACTCACCCATCGACCATAGGTTCCTTTCTAACCACTACATTTAACCATATTAAGAATCTCATTAAAAACTTCCAAAATCACAAATCTACTTCATTTCAAGATAAATCCATCATATCCATCTAATGACATTATTCCATTTCTTACAAGAATAAAAGCATAATACATCTCAACATTTATCTCTACAATCATATACCAAGTCCTAAGGTAACATCCACTATAGCTAATACATGAACATTACATTAAGAGAATTGCTCTCCTAATACATAATCTCATCTATATCCTTACAAGATAATTACATTACATTTGCCATGATATCAAATACATCCATCTACTACAATGGTGAACCATAAGATGCAATGAATAATCCACATCCATGCATGAAGAAACCAACAAAGACATCCCAATGGAAGAGGGAATCAACCACCCAACCATGTGTAATCAACCCCCATGCTAGGAGATGACACAAGGTACCAACACACACTCTAGACCTAGGCTGACACCTAACAACTAGAGATACTCAACAACTCAAGCACTATAGCAATACATAACATTCGCCAATCACAAATATAAACTCCAGAGGCGTATCAACCAATCAAGATAGAAATGCAAAACAAAAAAAGAACACATGTAGGAGTGGAGTGTCATCACATGCTATCCTCCAAAACATAACTGCACTGCCCTAGAATAATCTTGATAGCCATGTGGAGTCATCTCGACCTATGAGAGAACAAGGGATATTGACTTTTCATCGCAATGGCCTTCCCAAGCTTATCATAAAACATCCTCCCTAGGATCAAGTCTTGGGGCTCACAACTATTAATTATCTTAATTAGATGAATCCTAATTACCCAACCCATCTAATTAATTATTAATGTTATCACTTGTTTACAATAAGGAAAAATTCCAATGTGCCCTAGTGGTCTACACTATAAGCATCCTTACAAGGAACCCAACGATAACTTTAAGACGCCCCCCCCCTCAGGAATAGTAGAAAAATTATGGTGAACTTTTCAGTACTCGTAGAAATCAAATATAATGATTATTGGTAAATTTTTCGATACCCATGGAAATCAAATATAATTATTATTGGTGAATTGTTGGCAATCACCCAAAATTATGGGAAAATTGTTGGCGAAGCATTTTTTCCCATGTGTTAGATAAACGTATTAGTGCTCGTGATTTTACCTTGTAATGCAATAAATGTAATAAATATATTGGCGAATTTAGACATGTTTTAGGGTATGTGAAGGATCATGAGGGGCCAAAAGGTGGCTCTTATAGCTAGATTATGGTATCCTTGGCACTAAATGTGAAACTTTTGCATATCTATGGAGATTCTCAATTAATCATAAGACAAGTGACAGGAATTTATCAAGGTAAGCAAGATAAGCTATCACAATATAGAAATTTAGCTATATATTTGTTGCAAAATTTCAACTCTTATACCATAGAGCATGTTCCTCAAAAAGATAATCCACATGCTGATGCAATGGCATGTGTAGCCTCTCTTGTGTCTCTAGAGGATCCCTTGGTAGATCTCAAATTCATCTTTCACAATCTTACTACCCTGACTATTGCTGATAATTCTAGTGATGTGGCCTCTTGTTGCATTATAGATTCTGATGAGGAGTACTCGCATATCATAAGATATTTGAATGATGATACCTTTCCCGACTCTACAAATAAGAATACTAGGGCTAGGATTCGCAAGTTGGCCGCTAGATACATTATCCTTTCTAATGTTTTGTATAGGAGGGGTTATAATGGTTAAGTTGAAATCCCTGTCATCCTTGAGGAAGCACATTCAGGTGCTTGCGGGGCGCATTTTGGAGGTAGATCTTTAGTTCAAAGACTGCTCCTAATGGGATATTATTCGCATACCAAGGAAAAAGATTCCTTTGTGTTTGTTAAGAAATGTCATCAGTGTGAGCAACATAGCAATTTGATCCATGCTCCTGCACAAGAACTTTAATCTCAAGTGGTGTCTTGGTCGTTTCCACATGGAATTTGGATCTCATTAAAATATCTCCTCATTCACCTCAAGGACATACTTTCATCATTACTGCAGCTGATTACTTTACGAAGTGGGTAGAAGCAGTTCCTCTTAGATTCACTACCACTGAAGTAATTTGACAATTTATCTTAGAAAAAATCATTTAACGATTTGGAATATCTTCCATTTTGGTTTTGAATAATGCAACATCATTTAAATACAAAGATGTGAAGAAGTTTCTCGAGAAATATCATATTCAACATAAATTTTCTACACCATACTATTCTCAATCAAATGGTCAAGCCAAGTCTTCAAATAAGATAATTGAGAAAATCCTTTGTAAGACTGTAAACAAATATGGTAAAGATTGGAATACTTAGTTGATCTACGCTCTTTGGGCTTACCAGACAAGTCTATGTATTGCTACGAGTTGTATTCCTTATAATCTTGTATATGGTGTTGATGCTATTATGCCTTCAGATTTAGAAATTCCATCTTTAAGGGTTTCTCTTAAGGGTATAATGGATGATGATTCTTATAGAGAACAGAGGCTTCCACAACTTGAGATGCTTGATGAACGTCGCATAAATGCTCTTGAGCATATTCAAGCGTATCATAAAACTCTACAACGAAGCTACAATGATAAAGTCATTCAACGTTCCTTCTCAATAGGTGATTTGGTACTTTATGAGAATTAGTGCGATGTGAATGCCTTACCTGGGGAGAAAGGAAAATTCAGCCCTAATTGTCTTGGACCATACATTGTTGTTGAAGTATATGGATCAGGTGCTTACAAGATAGCATATGTGGATTTTTTAGAAGGCAATTCTTTATTATCTTTCATGAATGGTTTCTCAAGATATAATCGAATCTTCATTAATCCTCAAGATCAATTTAAAACCACTTTCAGCACCCCTTGGGGCATGTTTTCCTGGGTTTTGATGCCTTTTGGATTGAAAAATGCAGACGCCACCTATGAGCATGCTATGACCCTTATCTTCCATGATTACATGCATAAGATCTTAGAAGATTATGTTGATGACATCTTAGATAAATCCATTCATCATGTAGATCATGTTAAGATCCTTTGTCAAGTCTTTGAAAGAATTCATAAGTACAACATGCGCTTGAATCCCCGAAAGTGTTTTTTCAGTGTGGATAATGGAAAACTACAAGGATTCATAGTTTCACATCATGGAATTGAGGTGGATACAAAAAATATAGATGCCATTGTTAATATACCACCTCCTAAAAATGTTTCGCAACTAAAAAGATTACAAGGAAAGATCCAAGCTATTCGTAGGTTTGTTCCTCAACTTGCGGATCATACCTTTCCTTTTACTTAGTTGCTTAAAAAGAATATCACCTTTCAATGGAATGAGGATTGTTGTCAAGAATTTGAAGTATTAAAAACCTATTTGGCCAATCCTCCTACTCTTGAACCCGCTGACCCTCCTAAACCCTTTTTGCTATACACAACTCCTTGCCTTCATGGTCTTGCAATCTTATTGGCACAACGTGATAAGGATGGTAGAGAATGTCTAATTTATTATATAAGTCATACTTTCGTCGATTATGAAGTCTGATATGCTATGATAGAAATGTAGTGCCTTGCTTTAGTCTTTGCAACCCAAAAATTAAGGCATTAACTTTTTAATGTTGAGGTCCATGTTATCATTAAATTCGATCCTCTAAAATACCTTTTCTCTAAAACTGATCTTTCAGGATGCTTAGCAAAGTGGGTTATGATGTTGACTAAGTTTGACATTAAGTTTAATAAAGGTTCAAGTGTTGACTGATCACTTAGTTAAGGCTCCATCACACTTCTCCTTACCTAACCTAGAATCTTTCCCTAATGAATGCATTTTCTCTATTGAGATTGATGACATTTGGGAATTATATTTCAATGGCTCTAGGTGTCGTACAAGATCGGGGGCAGGGATGGTCCTAATCTCTCCTAAAAAGAAACCTATCCCTTTATCATATCATTTCAATTTCTTATGTACTAATAACATTTCTGAATATGAGGCTCTTATAGTTGGATTAAGGCATCCTTGGCACTAAATGTGAAACTTCTGCATATCTATGGCGATTCTCAATTAATCGTAAGACAAGTGATAGGAATTTATCAAGCTAAGCAAGATAAACTATCACAATATAGAAATTTAGCTATATCTTTGTTGAAAAAGTTCAACTCTTATACCATAGAGCATGTTGCTCAAAAAGATAATCCACATGTTGATCCAATGGTATGTGTAGCCTCTCTTGTGTCTCTAGAGGATCCCTTGGTAGATCTCAAATTCATCATTCACAACCTCACTACCCCAGCTATCGCTGATAATTCTAGTGATGTGGCATCTTGTTTCATTATAGATTCTGATGAGTAGTACTCGCATATCATAAGATATTTGAATGATGATACCTTTCCTGACTCTAGAAATAAGAATACTAGGGCTAGGATTTGCAAGTTGGCTGCTAGATACATTATCCTTTCTAATGTTCTGTATAGGAGGGGTTATAATGGTCTTCTCATTCGATGTCCTAAATAAGTTAAAATCCCTATCGCCCTTGAGGAAGCACATTCAGGTGCTTGCAGGGGGCATTTTAGAGGTAGATCTTTAGTTCAGAGATTGCTCCTAATGGGATATTATTCGTAGACCATGGAAAAGGATTCCTTTGTGTTTGTTAAGAAATGTCATCAGTGTGAGCAACATTGCAATTTGATCCATGCTCCTGCACAAGAACTTCGATCTCAAGTGGCGTCTTGGTCGTTTCCACATGGGGTTTGGATCTCATTAAAATATCTCCTTGTTCATCTCAAGGACATACTTTCATCATTACTACAGCTGATTAATTTACGAAGTGTGTAGAAGCAATTCCTCTTCGATCCACTACCACTGAAGTAATTTGTCAATTTATCTTAGAAAAAATCATTTCCCGATTTGGAATATCTTCCATTTTGGTTTTGAATAATGGAGCATCATTTAAAAACAAAGATGTGAAGAAGTTTCTCGAGAAATATCATATTCAACATAAATTTTCTACACCATACTATTCTCAATCAAATGGTCAAGCTAGGTCTTCAAATAGAATAATTGAGAAAATCCTTCATAAGACTGTGAACAAATATGGTAAATATTGGAATACTCAGTTGATCTACGGTCTTTGGGCTTACCGGACAAGTTTGCGTATTGCTACAAGTTGTACTCCTTATAATCTTGTATATGGTGTTGATGCTATTATGCCTTCACAGTTAGAAATTCCATCTTTAAGGGTTTCTCTTAAGGGTATAATGGATGATGATTCTTATAGAGAATAGAGGCTTCAATAACTTGAGATGCTTGATGAACATCGCATAAATGCTCTTGAGCATATTCAAGTGTATCGTAAAGCTCTACAACAAAGCTACAATGATAAAGTCATTCAATGTTCCTTCTCAATAGGTGATTGGGTACTTTATGAGAATCAGTGCGATGTGAATGGCTTACCTGGGGAGAAAGGAAAATTCAGCCCTAATTGTCTTGGACCATACATTGTTGTTGAAGTATACGGATCAGGTGCTTACAAGATAGCATATGTGGAAGGTACACGTCTCAAGGAACCCATAAATGTTATGCACCTTCATAGATATTGAGCCTAATTTCTCTATCTCTCTCCTTCTAGCTTATTTTCTCTCTCTCCTTGTGTCATTTCCTTCTTCAAAATTGGATAATACATTAGCATATCTTCATTAAAAGTATGTGAAATTAAATAATATTGTATTGTTTAGTCTATATTACTTCATTATTGACAAGCATGTTTCTTCATTTTATTGTTTGTCTTGGATTAACTTATGTAAATTGTAATAGATTTACATTTTATATGTGCTATCATGTTATACAGTTTCTTATGTGTTAAGTAGGGTTATCATGTCATGTTTAATTAGAGTTAATTAAATCACATAAGTCATATAATTCTTAATATTAACATATTTTTCCTCCTACATCACCGAAGCAGCATTTAATTAAATACTTAGTTATTTAGTTAAATCACATATGTATCAATTTAATCATGAAGCATTGAAAATTCAATCACATGGAAATTAAATTAGACATACATGTTCATTACCAGATATGTTACTTTTTATCAAAGCAATGCATACATTGTTTCATGAATTAAAATAGCATGTTTGAGACACAACATAAGCATAAATAGATACATATTGATAAAATGTCATAACATGTATATCACTATACATAAAAAATATCATATCATGATCATCTCCGATCCCTAGGACTAGTACCCAGAGGATAGTAACTAGATGTCCCCTCCTTATCTACTCGTGGGGTTGGGCCCATGGGTGTATATCATGATGTGGAGCGTGAGTGACTCCACAAGGAGCTCCTATGATCCCTTTCCATCATGATCCCTTGGTATGTGGCTTCCTCTGCCTGAGATGCTACTAGATCTCGCTCTATTTGATGTAGTCTCTCTAGCATAGATCTCTCCCTCTCTCTCCAGACCTCTATCTCGAGCCGAATAGGGGTGAATAGGTCCTCATGTCACCCCGCATTCCCCTATGGTCTATGGACTATCTGTGAGAAGCTAGGGATGTGTGCAATCATGATGAGATCTGTCACTGCATTTTGGATCAGAGAGCGCCACTCCTAGACACCAACTACAGAGATAGAGAGATATTTTCATTAGTGACATTCTATATCATCAAATTCAAATATTAAGTTGCATAAATTCAGCAATCATAAAACTTTACCTAGATCTCCCTCTCGCCAATAGGGATTGGATAAAGGGACTTCTTGCAAATGGGACCCACTAGGCTCTTCGCGCTTGTAGTGTCTCTACACAGTGGGTATAGGATGGCGGGGACTAGAGTCAGGACCCCTTATAGGGTCCTTCTCCACTTGTGATCTTGGTGGATCTAGGGCTATGGTGTCATACCCTAAGTGATGAGGAACTGCATCCAACTCATCCTCGTCAGCCTCGTCACAGTCCTCATCATCCTCCTCTCCCTCCTCGTCCTCCTCCTCCTCTCCATCCTCCTCATCATCACCATCCTATTCTTCCTCTCCTGCACTTTCAACCTCCTGATTCCCTACATCATCATCTTGGTCATCTATGTCCTCCTCATGAGGATCCTCAGATGTGTCAGTCTCCTCATCATCTATGTGTCTCCATGGTCCAAGGTTCCCTCTAGGATAGTCTGCTGGAAAGATGGCTCCAGGGTATGTCCTATCCCACCATGTCATGTATCGTCGGTGTGTGCCCACATCATCTCTATAATCAGTCGTGATGTCCCAATCTAACCCATTTGAATCTATGATGTCAATCTCATTGCTAGTAGGCCTTGAAAAGGCTCCCGACCTAGGAGTCACATGTGAGTGATGGATATAGATAGGCACATCTGTAGGAACACACTACTCAAACTCAAAATATCGCTAGACTCGGTTGAAGTAGAATGGGCCCACGAGGTAGTTGTATCGCCCCTCTAGCAGACAGTTTCGCTGCATGCAGAATAACTACCTCTGTATCCCCACCCACATGTATATACTAAGGTAGGGTCTCCATCTGATAACCTCTACTATCAATCTGTCAAAACTCACTCTCCAATGCAGCAGATCCCTGAACTGCCACTCATGGGTAAGTGGATATGCGCACAATCTAGAATTCTTTGAAACCAAGTCAATCGGTACTCCAGTGGCTCTAGTGAATGTAATGTGCTCGAATATCCATATATGTCGCATTATGTAGGTCATTGGGCTGCATCCCCATCTGAGCACATACTCTCCTAGGTCATGGTAGAGATGGGATAACATGCTTTGCCCTGAGGAGAATAACCTCTGATGTATCTCCATGTCTCTAACTACATAAGTAAGACCACCATGCTTATGTGTCTCGCACCCATTGTGGCACACAACTAATGCAATGGTCGCAATCATCAGCCGTCTCACTAGCAGAACCTCACCAGAAGGATGTAGGAGCCAATTGATCATAATGAGGCCCCTTGTCTCATTGGACATCTCTCTCCCAATGCAGTAGACCTGCTCCCTCCTGTAACTAGTAGCGGTGCAATCAACTTAGTATCTCACTGTTTCTCCCCTGACAGGAAGATGAAGTATGTTTTATAATCCTCGAGTATCACCATCATCTCCCCTACTAGTAGCAAAAAAGTGGAGGTATTGACGTCCCATCTCTCCATCGGTGCCATCAGCATCGCCAGATGGAACTTGATGGCGGGCATGGTCATCATGTACCACAATCCTACCACATGAAGAAACTCTCCATCCTTTGGTGAGTGCCTCAAAATATGATGTCGCAGGCTCCGGAAGATGTGACTAGTAGTATGCTCATGGATATAGGGAATAATCTACAAATAAAAACCTCAAATCATCAGTAATCGCTCAATCAATCATTACCATCTAACATATAGCATCATCAATCTATCTTAATTGTCTGATGCCTGATCCCATGTGACCCTTGCCCAATCTGAGCTGGGACCAGGGTGCCTTGATTGGACTAGGGTGCCTCTCTAGGACTAGGGCACACTGGAAGGACCAGGACACCCAGGGAGGACAAGGGCACCCCCTTTGGACCAGGGCATCCAGGTTGGACCAAGGAGCCCTAGGGCCCGAACAAAGGCCACATGCTAAATCTAAGCGATGACATCATCAATTTTGAAAAACAATGCAATCAATAAAGTCGAACAAGAGTCAATGGAAATTCAACTCACCTCGTCAAGTGGTCTGCCTGTCAAAATAGCTCGAAGCAAGATCTCCATCCATGTAGGTCGCTCAGGTCGACGTTGAGGCATGATGACTGTTAAGTGGGATCCTTTGTAGTGAATAGTGACAAAAGTCAAAAAGTGACAAATGAGAGTGTCACTTTCATATTTATTAGGTGTGCACTTTTTCGTTTCTATGATTTTATGTTATAAACCCTAATTTCTTGCTTTTCACTTAATCTATCATTTCTTGAGCTAGGGAGATGCAATTTTTGTGTCATCGGTGGCGTTAGAATCATGAATTTTCTCTCTTGCTCCACATTTATTCCATAAAGTGCTTGGATGAACAATCGAGCCTTGTTGTCAGTATGTCTCATCGAGGTTCTCATTACAATTCTCTATGGTAAACAGGATACCCTATTTCACCTTACTAATTAGCAAGTCGAAACAGGGGGCGGATATAGCTACCCCCAAGTTTCATAACTTCCTTTAGTAAGCATTAGGTGATTTTATGATCTAACATGTAATTTTGTAGGGTGCAGTTCCTAATCATGTACTGTAGATACCGCTGGGGACTTCATCCAAAAACTTATGGATATATCCTTTTTCAAATGATGTTTATTTTTTCTGTACTTTAGCTTGCATATACACATAGTTTCATATGATCACTAAAGTGGGGGCTAAATTTAGCATCATAAATTGTACACCCTTGCTAGGGTGGTACAATTCCACACTTGGTTTAGGACCTGCCTTAGTGTGTTTTGCATCTTGTGTTTCTCATCTCCTTTGTATTTAATTAATCAATTTAATTAAATCTAGATTTATATTTCACCTCTTCACATGTTATAAAGTTGGGCCCTTTACCCTAAGGGTGGCCCTTTTCATTTTATTCCTCCAATTAATCATTAAATCATAAACCCTAATTATGTCCTATTTGTATCTTTAAGGCCCCATTTTGAATGTTAAAACATCTCAGAATCAATTGTAACTTTGGGGTCCTCTCCAATATCATCATATGTAACGGCCTCAAAAATTTGGTGAAAAGTTGGTTAGACCATGTGCACTTTGAACACAATTCTTGACATTTTTCCCAAAATTTTGAGAGCATAATTCTATGCTATTATAATTCTTAACCCCAAAATATTGGTGGGAAATTCAAATCCTAGGTTGGCCTAAAGATGGAATTAAGATCTAGTGTTTCATATATAATAGCTCTCTTTCTTCATTTGAAGGCCTCAAAATTTTGGTCTAAGGATTGGTGAGATTACAAGGAGCCTTCTATGTAGTGAAAGAATAAATCTTTGGAGTCTTCAATAACATTCAATAACACCTATCAAGAGTTTATCAAACATTCTTTCATCAATTGGGGGCTTTTCAAGATATGGTAAAACAAAGGAGATCACTTACTAAAGATTGGCTTGTACCTCTCCCTTGGGGCTTGGTATGATTTCATATTATTTCTATGTCTTTGTATGAGATTTGTTACATCAATTTGATTTACATTCATTCTTTAGATCACTTTGCATCATTGATTTAGAGCATTTAGTTTTTCATTTACAAGCAATTAGGGTTTACTCTTAGGGTTGCTCTAGATTGTTTACTCTCATCCTAGGATCTTGCACACACTATTTTACTTTATAAATCGGCTATTAGTTTTGGTGGAAATCACCTAAATGGGGGTTTGACTAAGGCAAAACCCTATGTAGCCATCCAAAACCCTAGTTTTTAGCTATAGGTGCTGGTTCTGATCTGAGTGTCATTGGAAGTTTCAGGACCAACAGAGTGCATAGGGACTGTTTCGAGGCCCATAATTCACCAAAAACCCTTGGGGCAGGGGCATGACACCTTGGTCCTACCTAGGAAAGGGGTGTGGCACCCTTGTCCTCCCTTTTTTCTGCAAGGTTTGACAGAGTAGCAAGTTTCAGATCTTAGTTTCCAGTTTCACAAGTACAACTTGAGGTCTACAGAATCATGATAGTGGCGCAACACCCTGGTCCTAGACATTTTGGCTAATATTTCTAACATAGGTGCACCTCTAAATTTGCATCTTAATCTATACTTTTCAGCAACATATCAATTATTCTCAGTTTTGCATCTTTAGATTTGGGTTGTTTATGCATACTTGTATTCTAGGTTAAATTAGTCAAATCTGCACTCTTGTATCACTTCTTCCCCTCATTTGCAGCAAAGGAATAGAAACCATAAGAGGTAATCTGTGGCTCTCTCTTCCTCACAAGAAGTAGCTGAAGTGTATTACCTCTCTAGGCTCTTTCGTATTCCACACCGTGTACATGAAAGTGGGATTAGGAGTTGTATGCTTAGTCTCACTTTTTCCCTTACATAATAATCAAGGTTAACATCTTTATGCCTCACTGTGGGTTGATACATGTTGTGATTGCTTCACACAAAAGTTATCCAATGTAGGAATAATAGCAAAAAGGATATCTAAGCACTTAGTACCAACCTCAACAAGATGAACTTAATAGAACCAATCATAGGATAAGAGAAGCCATCATACACCTTAACCACTACATCCAATTTATTATATGATACTTGGTGCAATTGTAAAGTATATAGATATTATTTAGTTATCACTTTCACCATACACGTTGGATCAATGAGAACCCCTCATGAGATTTTGTCATTGATCTTCATAGTGATGTATAGTGGACCATTAGGTGCATCAATAGTCTCACTAGGATCAAAGATAATTCATAGATCCTTAGGAGGTGTAGGTTTATAAAAAAATATTTGCCACATTCAAGGCCAAGGTCATTGTGAGAAAAATCAAGATGCTCAAAGACTCAACCACATTAGTATAATGGGAAAGGAAAAGATTAGGAAATATTTAAATATTTTTATTAGGAGAAGCTATGGATTTGTTTCATTTTTCATTTACACCTTCTACGGATATGTTATTATTATCAGTAAATTCTTGAATCCTACTCCTTAATGAATAACGCTTTTCAATGCCATGACTAGGTAGAAAAGGTTTGGATGTATCAATTGGCTTTATGGGAGGAAGTTTCAACACTTTTTTTTAACAATTGTGTCATAATGCTATGCAAAAGACTCAGAAAGATGAGTAAATTCTTTTTTAAAGTATTTGGATAAAGGAGGTACACTTGATGTTGTAGGTACTACTTGAGTATTGATGTTGTCATTGAACTTGATGTATCCCTTGTTTGTTTTAAACTTCACAAAAGATTGTCGAGCATGCTTTCATTCTTATCAACTAGAGCCATTGAAGGTGATGATTCAAATTGACACACTTGAAGTTAGGATAATTATGAAGCACTGTGCACAACTATGTAAAGGATAAAACTTTGAAAAGAGAAGTTTATCCTTAATGTCTTTTTGTAACTTAGAAATAAAACTTCTTTGAACATCTTGATTAGACATATGTTAAGAAATTTGAGAATACAAATGTTTATATCTACCAGTAAAATTAGCTACTTTTCTTTAACACCTTTCTTACAAGGAATCAAATTAGTCAAAGTAATTTTAGGACCAATATTATTGTGAAATTATTGAATGAAATCATTAGCTAATTATTCAAATGATGTAATAGAATAAGGAGTCAAAGAAAAATAGCATTGCAAATCTTATTCCCTAAATGTTCTAGTAAACAATTTAGCCAAAGGTGTTTGATCATGAGAAAAGTCACTACACAAAGTTTGAATTTTTTTCACATGACTCCAGGCATCACTTTTTCTATTTTAAAGCTCCAATTGACATACTTCCATATGTTTAGGAGGGACAACATCAAATGTGGGCACATTAAACTAGATTGGGTAATGGAAGGTACTTGTTGTTGCAAGGATGAAATGGTTTGGGATAAGTTGTTGATGTTTGATTCACTGCATGGATTGAAATTGGACATATTGGATTGGGATGGAAGAGTAACATTTTTTTATGTAGGTTGAGGTTGGAAGTAAGGATGTGGAACACTATAATATGTAGGTATGAGAGATGATTGGGTCACAAATGGAAGACTCATGGAAGGAGGTACATGAAATAATTTTGATTCACAAAGTTGCCTCCTTCAGTAAGATGTAACATGTGTAGGATTAATATTTTGTGTGGAAGTAGCCATGATAGAAGATATGAATATAGGCACTAGGCAAGGATTTAGACATATGAATAGAATTATTAACTTGGCTAGTGGCTTGAGTATAACCAAGGACATAAACACAAATTTTCATAGGCATGATATTAGTGTCAACAATATGAGCAAGGACACACAACAAATCAACACCAAGTTTATCACTTTGTACCATTCTTTTTAATCCTTCAATCAATGGGATTGCCTCACTTTCAGGGTATTGCTGACTTATCCATTGTTCAAATTCATTGTCAATCTTCTCCAATTCATCAATGAAAACCCTAGTTAGTGATTCATCCACATCATAAGAATTATAAATTGAATAAGGATAAATGACATCATTTGTTGGAATAGAAGAACCACCAACGTTCTCATGAAATAAGTTATCCAAATTAGGATCCATATCCTTAGTAATTAAACCTTGGGAAGCCTTAATTCTAAAACTTCTTCTCAAAGGAACATTGTAGGTAGGACTAATGGTAGTAAAAATCATGCACAAAGGAGGAAAATTTAAATTTAAAATTGAAATTTGTGATTAAACAATGCAAAATTTTATAAAAATAACTGATTAACCAATGAATTAAGTAATTTGATTTGTGATTTTGAAAGATAAATGCATATAGATCATAGCATAGCATATCATAAAGATTAGATGTGAAAATTGATTTAAAAATTATTTAACCCACATGTAAGTTTAGAATTATAAATTAGGGATTTTGTAAATTCAACAACTAAATTTATGTGATTCACTTGAAGAATAAATCTATGAGTGTAAATTTTAATTTGAAATTTCAGATCTTAAATAATAAATCCAAATTAGACAACCTACAAGCTCAATTTTAAAATTAAAAAATTAGGGTTTTGTGAATTTAACTTGTAAATTTGTATAACTCAATTGAAAATTAAACTTGCAAATGTAAAATTGAATTTTAAAATGCATAAACACTCAAATATAAGAAAATAAATCAGAAATTAAGAGTGTAAGATGTCAGGTTCACCAAAATGTGATGTGGTGAAAAATTAGGGTTTCACCAAATGATATAGCAAAAGCCTTCAATTTTACTTAGAAACCAATTACATTAAAGAGGGGTGACAACAATAGATCTAGCCTCAAATCAACAAGAATAGGGCTAAGAATTCGTATTGGATTCACTGGATTAGGATATTATATGCACTTTTAAGTTGACTTGGATCTGAGCTATATGAGGGTGTTTTCAAGATCTATTCCCAAAAGGTTATCTTGAAAAATCGAGACCAAAATGCCTGTTGCACTAGTCCTTCACACTTTTTGTTATCCAAAGGGGAACCTGTTTGTCTTCATGAATAAAGTGAATCCTAAGAATTACAACTTTGTACCTATTCTTGCACATAGTACAAAAGGGAAATTGGTTTGGAATAGGGGTTTACCTAAGGTCAAACCCTTGTTTCGGAATTAACCATGAAATAAAAATGAAATGTAATGTAATTATTGTAGTGGAAATGATTTCCTTTTGAGATAAATGTTGAATAATGTTTGAAACACTTCTGTTATACCTTTTTATGGAGTTTTGTTTGTCTCCACAAGGAATTAGAGTTTCATGTAGTCTTCATAAACATAGAACATGAATGACAACTCCAATGCTTTAATCTTGACCGCACTTCTACTCCAATGCTTGAAAGGACGTTGATTACTTGCTCACTTAAATTTGAATGATTTTTTGATTGCTTGAATTTTTCAATTGATCGAATGCATATCAAAATGAGTGGTAAACCTCCTCTTATTCATGCTTGTCAAAAACAACTTGATTTTTTGACATGAGTTGACATGGGATGTAGGCTCTCGCTATAATCATATTACTGTTGAGAAGACCCAAAATGGGCCCTAATTGGGAGGACTGGAGCGATAGTGCCCTGGTCCTAACCAACCAGGGACATAGGAAGTTGGGGAAGAGAGTGCGCATGATGAAAATTTTGAGCTTAGTGCATGGTGTGAGCAGAATCAAGGCTCTTGACTCAATTTTTCCTTAAGTTGTTCATTAGAGTTAGAGTTTTAGGATTTCGTCTACTTGGGTACTTGTTTCCTATGATCCTAATCCAACATGTTTAAAAGTTTTCAAATCATATTTCAAAATTATAAACATCCCTTCACCTCATTCATTCTTTTTAAGGAATCATTATTTAATCAAAAGGGCATAAATTTGAGGATATTCAAAGATATTTCTACCTCATATTGAATTTAATATCATAGTTAAGGTTTTTAATCTTGATGATTTTCAATTCATCTCTTAGCAGAATATTTGTAACAAACTTTGTAGCTCAACCATACCATATTGCTCCAAATTCAAAGGAATCATTAATGTAAAAGAAATTTATATGTTTGAATGATTTTCCTCATTCATTCCTATTATATTTTTACTCACTTCATATAGTTATCATGTCATTTTAAAATTAATCATAATACAACAAAGATTGTGAGTTGGCGATGATGGGTTTTCTCATATCATCTAGGTTTTTATCATTCTTATCCTATTATCTACAAGTTGTATATCAAAATGATAGTTATACATATACTAATTTTAATTTTCATGTAATGGTTAGTCATCAAGCCAATATATGGGTCTACTAATCTATAAATTAATTATATTGCATTAATAGATGTGCATTTGAGCTATAAATGAATTGAATATATTATATTAATAGTGTAGAAATTTTTTTAATTATATATCTTAAATAACAAATATTTCCACAACAATTTTTAATGACTTAGGGGAATGTAAAGTCACAACTATATATATCCTCTCACCAGATTAAATGGTGCGACGATAATAGAAGTTTGATATATGTATGAAAACATGTAAAAATTAGAAATACTTGGTAACATGGTTAGGTTTTATTGCAAAGGGTCATTGTTGTTGTGAAATATATCATTAAGTATGCACATTATATTTTATATAGTATGTGATTTCACTAAAATAAAAATATGGTTTTATTGACGATGTATTGAATATTTTCTTTCTTAATTTCTTATTCATGGTTTAATTGTCCAATGGAGTAAGCATTGATCCATATTGGTTCAAGGTCAAACACTTTTATTTAAATAGTATCACTTTTCTAGTTTGTTGTTGGAGTAGATTAGTGTTAGTTTAAGTTATGTATGTTTTTAATGATTTAATATTGTTAACTAGGGAATTATTTTAAGCTATCCTAAATGCCAAATATTCAAAAAAATATGTTTATTATATCTAAAACTTGCCACAATGTATGAAAAATTGAAAGATTATTATAAGAGGTTATAATGTTTCTTGAACCCATAGATGCATATGCAATGGTGCATTATTAGCTATATAGAACTCTAACTTAGCTAGTTGATCTTAACCTAGCAACAAATATTTGAGGATATAGCAACTAATTGTTGTTTTATTGTTATATTTTAATAGATGTAAAACCTTGTTTAGGACACCTCTAGGAATATTGCATTACACTTAAGTTAACCTTAAAATGTATAAATATTAACCACTAAAAATAGGTCTTCAACCATCCAAAAAATATTAATTACTGACAAAGATGGCAAAATATAGACACCTATTTTTGTACATAACTTATTATCTATCCCTATCGGTATTGGCATGGTGTGATGGTGAAGTTATGGTGTTGTTATTCTTACCATAAAGATTCATAGTTTTGGGTCAAAAGCATTTACCTTTTTTTCTTCGAAACAAACCATCATATATCTTATTAATTATTTATTAGTTATATATCCCTATCCGTATTGGCATGGTGTGATGGCGAAGTTATGGTGTTGTTATTCTTACCATAAAGATTCATAGTTTTGGGTCAAAAGCATTTACCTTTTTTTTTCAAAACAAACCATCATATATCCTATTAATTATTTATTAGTTATGATTTATTTGATTATTTACATACCATTAATTAAATAAATATTTATTTTTAGTGGATAGAATATTTTGAACAACTCAGATTGTCATCACTCCATTCATCCCATTAATTATTATTTATTTGATTATTTTCCATATCTTTAATTAAATAAATATTCAATATTAGTCAATAGACTTCCCCTATGAGAAAGCCTCACCATGATAAACATATTGAAAAACTTAGATTATCATCACTCCATTCATTAAATACATATTTAATTATTACATTGCGTAGTCGCTAAGACCTCACTCGCTAAGACCTCACTCAGGCATGATTGGTTGGCTTTTAAAGTTCAAGGATTTTAATTGGTTTTGTTTTTTTCATGGTATTCTCTTTCTATTATTTATATTTCACATAAGTTAATTTACTTGACATGAACCATGTAAACTTTGTTCATGGTAAGGTTTCTTTATATATTGGTTAAAAAATGACAAAAAAATTGTGAGAAAATAGTTTATATTCATTTTTAATTGGTTGTTAAATAATTTATTATAAATTCAATGAATGAAATAGTATCATAAATTGTATTGCTAGTTACAAGTATGTCAAAACATATGTAGATTTTTATTACTATATAATAGTTACACAATGTTAAAATGCTTGTTAAGTTTTTAGTTTAATCCTTGAACCTTGTATAGGTACAAGTGCTAGATTGTTTAATTAATTTTACGATTCACCTCTAAAATATTTTATCATTGCCCTTAATTTATTCACATGGATCATAATATATAATTGGGTCATCATGTGACGAGCGCCTCTTTCACATTTTTTACTAAGATTTTGTCTAAATTCATTATATTGAGACACTTCCATAAAGTCAAACAAACTTTTCATCTAATCTATTCATTCCAAACAAAACCTCTTAATCGTAGCCATCCACATAAGGGTGTTGTCATAATGCAACTCCTAACCCTAAATAAAATCCATCATGTGACACTTGTCTCATGTCTCCAACTTTGATCTTAACCCTAATCTTCATTCAATCTTAGCCATCCATCATCAATATAGCTTAGGGTTTGATTTTGCATCTTGAGAACTCTATAAAGCCGAGGTCTCATACCTCATTTGCATATCTTCTTTTATTATGATGTTATGCTGTCCAATTTTCTATCTAAATCTTCTTCCATAGATTTAAGCTAAAGATATTTGTATCTTCCATTATCTTATTGGGCTCAATCTGCAGAGAAATAAAGATTTTAGGTGAAGGTATTGTGTCTTTATTATTGATTTTACCTTAATGTTATTAAGTGTGGCAAAGAAAATATGTACTCTGTAGTCCATGAGAAGAAATTATTGACCATAATATTTATTGTAGTTTACTATCTTACAAGTACCGAAGGTATCTATGAGGTGTATTATTGCTTGTGTTGTTTCAGTGATTCAAAAGAAAAAAAATTATTGATTTTCTCTAAAAGACCATGCAAAGAAATTATTCCCTAGCTTATTTATTGTAATTTATCATTACAAGCTTTATATGTTAACCATCTTAGAAGTGGAAAGATGCACTATGTCGGAAGTTATCTATTAACTCTATTAGTGTTTGTCCTATTGCAGTGATTCCAAACACAAACATCCAATCAGGCATGGCTTCAAAATCTAATGAACAAATTGTAGATCAAGAACTCAATCTAAAAAGAAAAAAGGTTTTAGATGAAGGTATCATCTATTGCAATTATCTTCCATTTTATTCACCTTCAATTTTTTTATTATATTTCATCAATCTTTTATTACCATTACAAATTTTATATGTTAATCATCTTATAAGTGGCAAAGTCATCTATGAATTGTATTATTGTTGTGTTGTTGCAGTGATTCCAAACAGAAAAATCAAATTAGGCATGGATTCAACAGGTAAGGAGCAAATTGACCGGCGGCGTCAATTTGCGGCCACAAACTCTGCTGATGTAAGATTACAAATATTTGGTCCAAATAGGGAAATCCTCTTCGCCTTCATTCTCAAACTCTTCAAGCTTCGGACTTTTTTTAGGACTTTGTTATCAGAGCGCTGGTCTTGAGGTAAGCACTAGTCAATCCTTTGAAAACTATTTAAAATGTATTGAGATGATGTATTCTTCTACTTCATCTCATCGTTTCTTCGATGTGGATGAATGCCTGGCAATTCTATCTGTTGCTTCGGAATTGTTAGTGGATAAACTTATGCAACAATGAATGAGATATCTGGAAGCTGTTTGTCGGAACTCTGAGCAAGAGTTCAAAATTAGAAATCTATTGTCCTCTCTGAATTTGAGTGTCTTGCCCGATTTGAATGCATGGCTTGATAAACAGAACAATAACTATTTAGACTTTGTGAGAGAGAATATCAAAGCAATGCTATGTTTTCTTTCCATTTGTAACTGCCGAAAAGAAACAACCAATTATTCGAGAAGCGGTGGGCAGATTTATAGCAGAAAATTTGCAGGAAGATGAATCTTCAGGGATCGCAGAAATGTGCAGGCATATCATTTTAAACATTTTAGAGGAATTTAAAGCTAACATTGCAATTGCTGTGACATCAAATACTAAAAAATGTCCGGCAGATTAGGAGCATTCTTATTTTGCCCTGTGACGGGACGACAATTATTTTCCCATTTCCTCACAGAATAATATCCTCGCTGCGGCTTCCATGGTCGTCCTCTCACACTGAACAATTACATTAAAGGGCCACAGCAGGGAACGATCACTTCCATAGAGAGGCAGCACAACGCTTTTAATGTTAGCTTTAGATAAAAATTGAAAACGGTAGGTTCGCACATATTAGCAATTTTAGCTTCGAAAGCCTCTAATATGATTTGCCTGCACACATCTGCAATGCCTGAAGATGCAAATTCTCTACAATAAATTGCCTGAAGATGCTTCTCCCTGCAAATGCCTGAAGATGCAAATTCTCTACAATAAATTGCCTGCACGTATCTGCAATGCCTGAAGATGCATCTCCCTGCAAATTGGCTCACTGCTTCTCGAATATTTGGTTGCCTCTCATCGACACAGTCTTCAATGGAAAGAAAAGAGATCATTGTTTTGGTATTCTCTATGACAAAATCTAAAATGTCATTCTTCTGTTAATTAAGCCTTGCATTCAAATCGGGCGATACGCCTTGCATTCAAGAGGACAATAGATCTCTGATATTAGACTCTTGCTCTGAATTCCATTTGATTTGTTTATGCCATGCATAGTTGCATAAGTTTATGCCATGCATAGATCACTGATATTAGACTCTTGCTTTGAATTCCGAAGCAACATTCATCCACATTGCAGAAATGAAAAGAAGAAGAATACATCATCTCAATGCATTTTAGTTTTCAAAGGATTGAAAAGTGGTTACCTCAATTTCAAAAGGTCGGATATCCGAAGACCAGCGCTCTGATATTAATTTTCATAGATTGTGGCAAGGTCTAAACATAATTATTTGAGTATTTAGCATTCAGGATAACCAAAAAAATTTCTTGATGAACAATGCTAAATAATAAAGAACATACATAACTTTAAGTAGAACAAATCTACTCCTACAACTAGATATAAAAAATGATACTATTTAAATTAAATTATCCATTGAGTAATGAAATTATGAATACCAAGTTAAAATGGAATATATTCAATACAACATCAATAGAATCATATTTTTTATTTTAAGAAAATTAAAATTTATATAAAATATAACGTGCATATGCAATAATCTATCTTAGAACTACAATGACTCTTGTCCAAGAAAATATGACCATTACAAAGTATTTGTAATGTTTAAGATTTTTTCATACATACATCAAACTTCTGCTATAGTTGGACAAGTGAATGTGGTGAAAAGAAATATATAGTTGTGACCTTTGATTCTCTAGAATCTTTACAAAGTGTCATGGAGATATTCATTATGAAATATATACAATAAAAAAACTTTATACACTATTATATAATAAATTCAATTCATTTGTGTAATGTGGAAAAATTTAGGATTTCCACCCAAAAGAATGAAAATGACTAATTTTTCACTCAAGGGACATTACATTCAAAAGAGGACGAGGAATTCACTAGATCTAGTCATGAATCAGATCAAGAATAAACTGAAAAAACAATGAGCTACAGACGCAAGATTTTCACACGCACCTAGATCTAAGCAATACAAGCCAATAAAACTTTTCTCACACCAAAGGGGGATGATTCGTCTCTATGAAAAGAGCTTAATCTGAAGAGCGTAACTCCATAGTTGTTTCTTGCACACAAAAAGAAGAGAAAAGGGGTTGGGAATAGGGGTTTGCCTAAGTCAAACCCCAATTTGGAATCAACCCTGAATGAAATAATGCAAATGCTTGAAATAAATAATGGAAAGGTAATACCTCAGATCTCCAATGACTGATAATGATGCTTTACTTCTTGAATGTAATCACATATGTAGTATGAAATGGCATGCACATGGAAAAACTGTAATCACATGCACATGATTGCAAATGAGTGTTGTAAAGTTTCTCCACAATGGTTGAATGGAAATAGTTGATGTATACTTGATGAATTCTTGAGAAGACTTCATATAATTTGCACTTTCACTTCATAGGAGGATCCCTTCAATTTCTTGTGGATGGATCAGATCCCTTCAAATGAGGAAAGAAAAGACTATATATATGAAACCCTAACATTATTTTTTATCATAAGCCGACCTAGAAATGATATATTTTCACCCCAAGCCGGATTTGAACATTATAATACCACCAAATCATGATCCCAAAAATCGAGGAGAAAAAGTAGTGACTGGTGTGAATCACATCGGTCCGACCAACTTTTTTCCATTTTTTAGTGATGCAAGGTATTGTGATGATAAGGTGATCCCCAAGTGGGTGTGACAATTAAAGGTGTTTAGATATGTGAAATTGGGCCTTAAAGGTTCAAATATGACATAATTAGATCTTTGATGAATTAATTGATTGAAGGAATCAAAAGGGACACACTTAGGGTAAAGGGACCAATTTAATGATGTGTAGAATGATAAAATAAGACTTTAGATTTAATTTAATTGATTAATTAAATGCTAAAAGAGAATTTAAATCCACTTATGCCTCTTGTATCCAAATGAGAGGGGAAGACCTCATTACATACATTCCCATCGTCAACGTTAATTTTTCGACATAGGTCGACACAAGGAAAGGTTAGCTACTCAAATTTTGAATAGGGCAAAGGGTTCAAAATTGTCCCCAATTCTGGAGAACTACTATGTGGTGCCATGGTTCTAGTGGGGACCAAAGTGCCATGCCCTGGTCATACCTCATATTTGGGCCAGGGTTAAGGGTCCCGTAAGATAAAATCATATAATATGACCATTATTGCATGGTGGGGGAGCTAAATAGGTCTCGATCAAGCATGGAGATGTAGGTGCTAAGGTGAGAACCCTAAACATGGTCCAAATTATAAGGGAATACAATTTAGCATGCTACATTTAGCCCCCACTTTAGCGGGAGTATGAGATTACATAAATAATCATGGTAACGTAAATAAAAGAGAGATAAAGAAGATGAGAAATGAAGAGCAAGATCACAAGAGTATAAGACAACACTAATTTTGAGGAACTAGGCCACCAATATTAGGATCTTAACTCACTCAAGCATATGCAATGGTACATAAAACAAGAAAAAACAAAAAAACAAACAAAAACAAAAAGGAAAACAAAGGCAAAAGACACACAATTAATGTCTCAAGTCAACTAGCCGAAGAGACCTCGATATCAAAATGTCTCAACAACTAATATCATTCTTGACAAATGTCATTTCACAAACATAGGTGATCACATAAAAGAGTAAAGAAAGAATCATCCATGAACTACAAGAAGCTAAGTTATGAGCTCATGAGAAGAAGGAGAGAGAGAGCATGAATACAAACGAGATGTATTTATCTAGATGATTCATGAGAAGAATGGTGATAAAGAGAGAACATAGATACCTTGCCTGTACATGTTTGCATCTATGTGATCCATGTTGGGGAGGAGAGTAGGAATAGTCTAGCCCCATTCCACTAGTTTCATTCATCCTTGTGCATGTGTGCAAGTGATGTCTAGTTTCAAGTATGAAGCACCTCTTTTTTGAGTGTGCATCAACATGTTTAAGACATGTAATGTAAATGCAAATGCCAAGAGGAGACTGTGTGTGTAAATGTAAATTCCAAGAGGTGATGTTAGATACTTGACTGGTTTCGAGGACATCCCATGTAAGAGTTTTGCTTTGGTTTCAGTGATGTGTACCCCCATCTAAGACATATATCAAATGTTGCGTTTGATTTTGGGTGTGAAGCATCTCGTCTAAGAGTTTGTGTCCTCTGGTTTAAAGAATGAACACCCTATTTAAGACCTGCAAAAATGATATGCAAAAATATAGTACAATATGGTACAAAGGGAGCATTATGGGTGCTCCCCTTAAGATGTCAACATAGCCCTATGTTGATGTCTTAAGGAAGATAAAGACAAGGATACCAACCTTCAAAACCAAGGAGATATCCTTTATGCAACAATGTCATAAATCTAAACTTAAGAGGAAATACTCTTCAGGCAAGGATAAGATAGTTGAAAAAGAGATATCGTGCCACAAGTGTAAAGAGTAACCTTGGAGGAGAAGAGATATTTGCTCAAAAGACCCCCAAGAGGAGTTTATTGAACAAATATAACATCTTCTACCAAAAGAAAGGAAGGAGAACACAAATTCATGTAATGCCCACAAAAATACCCTAGAGAAATAAAGCAACTAAGACACTAATGGAGATTTTTTTTTTAAATTAACATCTAACACAACACATATCATTATCTCTAAATTACATCCATTAACATCTAATCATTATGAACATGAATCATAAAACATAAAAACTAATTACGCAAGCAGAATAACATAACATCACTAACATCTCACTAGGGTATCTCAATGTCATTACTTATACTACCAACATAAGAAATAACAATCTACTCATTTCCATTAAAACACTTAAGATATTCAATATCCATGTAATACTCTTAATTCCTATCTTTCATGATATGCAACTAATTAACATGACATGCTTACTTTCCAATCAACCCAATCCATTTCCTTAAGTTCATTTTATTAACCAATTACAAAAGTTCATAATCCCCTTATCCTTTTCCTTCTCTATCATGATCTCATTCCTTTTACCAAGATTATCTAAATGGAAGCTATACATGATATCTTATTCCTTACTATCCTTTAACATGAACATAAATATAAATGCCATCTGCATAAACACAATATTATCTACCAATCAAAATTCCTACCATATGACAAATCCATTTACGTAAATTCCTTTAAACATTAAGCCCTAAAACTCACCCATCGACCATAGGTTCCTTTCTAACCACTACATTTAACCATTTTAAGAATCTCATTAAAAACTTCCAAAATCACAAATCTACTTCATTCCAAGATAAATCCATCACATCCATCTAATGACATTATTCCATTTCTTACAAGAATAAAAGCATAATACATCTCAACATTTATCTCTACAATCATATACCAAGTCCTAAGGTAACATCCACTATAGCTAATACATGAACATTACATTAAGAGAATTTCTCTCCTAATACATAATCTCATCTATATCCTTACAAGATAATTACATTACATTTGCCATGATAACAAAGACATCCATCTACTACAATGGTGAACCATAAGATGCAATGAATAATCCACATCCATGCATGAAGAAACCAACAAAGACATCCCAATGGAAGAGGGAATCAACCACCCAACCATGTGGAATCAACCCCCATGCTAGGAGATGACACAAGGTACCAACACACACTCTAGACCTAGGCTGACACCTAACAACTAGAGATACTCAATAACTCAAGCACTATAGCAATACATAACTTTCGCCAATCACAAATATAAACTCTAGAGGCGTATCAACCAATCAAGATAGAAATGCAAAACAAAAAAAGAACACATGTAGGAGTGGAGTGTCATCACATGCTATCCTCCAAAACATAACTGCACTGCCCTAGAATAATCTTGATAGCCATGTGGAGTCATCTCGACCTATGAGAGAACAAGGGATATTGACTTATCATCGCAATGGCCTTCCCAAGCTTATCCTAAAACATCCTCCCTAGGATCAAGTCTTGGGGCTCACAACTATTAATTATCTTAATTAGATGAATCCTAATTACCCAACCCATCTAATTAATTATTAATGTTATCACTTGTTTACAATAAGGAAAAATTCCAATGTGCCCTAGTGGTCTACACTATAAGCATCCTTACAAGGAACCCAACGATAACTTTAAGACCCCCCCCCTCGGGAATAGTAGAAAAATTATGGTGAACTTTTCAGTACCCGAAGAAATCAAATATAATGATTATTGGTAAATTTTTCGATACCCGTGGAAATCAAATATAATTATTATTGGTGAATTGTTGGCAATCACCCAAAATGAGGGGAAAATTGTTGGCAAAGCATTTTTTCCCATGTGTTAGATAAACGTATTAGTGCTTGTTATTTTACCTTGTAATGCAATAAATGTAATAAATATATTGGCAAATTTAGACATGTTTTAGGGTATGTGAAGGATCATGAGGGGCCAAAAGGTGGCTCTTATAGCTAGATTATGGCATCCTTGGCACTAAATGTGAAACTTCTGCATATCTATGGAGATTCTCAATTAATCATAAGACAAGTGACAGGAATTTATCAAGGTAAGCAAGATAAACTATCACAATATAGAAATTTAGCTATATATTTGTTGCAAAAGTTCAACTCTTATACCATAGAGCATGTTCCTCAAAAAGATAATCCACATGCTGATGCAATGGCATGTGTAGCCTCTCTTGTGTCTCTAGAGGATCCCTTGGTAGATCTCAAATTCATCTTTCACAACCTTACTACCCCGACTATTGCTGATAATTCTAGTGATGTGGCCTCTTGTTGCATTATAGATTCTGATGAGGAGTACTCGCATATCATAAGATATTTGAATGATGATACCTTTCCTGACTCTACAAATAAGAATACTAGGGCTAGGATTCGCAAGTTGGCCGCTAGATACATTATCCTTTCTAATGTTTTGTATAGGAGGGGTTATAATGGTTAAGTTGAAATCCCTGTCATCCTTGAGGAAGCACATTCAGGTGCTTGCGGGGGGCATTTTGGAGGTAGATCTTTAGTTCAAAGACTGCTCCTAATGGGATATTATTCGCAGACCAAGGAAAAAGATTCCTTTGTGTTTGATAAGAAATGTCATCAGTGTGAGCAACATAGCAATTTGATCCATGCTCCTGCACAAGAACTTTAATCTCAAGTGGTGTCTTGGTCATTTCCACATGGAATTTGGATCTCATTAAAATATCTCCTCATTCATCTCAAGGACATACTTTCATCATTACTGTAGCTGATTACTTTACGAAGTGGGTAGAAGCAGTTCCTCTTAGATCCACTACCACTGAAGTAATTTGACAATTTATCTTAGAAAAAATCATTTACCGATTTGGAATATCTTCCATTTTGGTTTTGAATAATGGAACATCATTTAAATACAAAGATGTGAAGAAGTTTCTCGAGAAATATCATATTCAACATAAATTTTCTATACCATACTATTCTCAATCAAATGGTCATGCCAAGTCTTCAAATAAGATAATTGAGAAAATCCTTTGTAAGACTGTAAACAAATATGGTAAAGATTGGAATACTTAGTTGATCTACGCTCTTTGGGCTTACCAGACAAGTCTATGTATTGCTACGAGTTGTATTCCTTATAATCTTGTATATGGTGTTGATGCTATTATGCCTTCAGATTTAGAAATTCCATCTTTAAGGGTTTCTCTTAAGGGTATAATGGATGATGATTCTTATAGAGAACAGAGGCTTCCACAACTTGAGATGCTTGATGAACGTCGCATAAATGCTCTTGAGCATATTCAAGCGTATCATAAAACTCTACAACGAAGCTACAATGATAAAGTCATTCAACATTCCTTCTCAATACGTGATTTGGTACTTTATGATCTGTTAAAGCCAGTTACTTAGATGTCATAATGTAATAAATAGAAAATACTTGGCTTTAGATTACCCGAGTGTTAGAGCCTTTTATCAGGCTGGTTTCCCTTGAAAACCCCATGTCTCAATTATGGGCTTCCTCTTAATGTCTAAGTATTCACTGGGTCCTAAGGAGTGGCCCCATGCCACAATCTTAAACCCTCAAGGTTTCCTCACGTGCTTGTTTCAGATTTTAAATGAAGTAGCTTTGGCAGTCTGTGCTCTAGGATAAAACTTCAAAGAAGCTAGACGTAGAAAATTGCCCCATGGCATCATGGGGGTCATCAAAAAATTTCCCAGAACAACAAAAGAAGTGGAAAAAAAGGAGAAAAGTTATCCCAGGGACCAGAAAGAAGCATCCAAAGACTACACGGGATAACTCCTAGCAAAGAGTTGCAAACGAATAAAGTTTTATCCCCGGGTAGCTTCCGAAGAGTAAAATTACTATAGAAAGGTTGCCCCGGGGAGATTTTCAATTAGCATTGAGAGGCTGCAAGATAATTTTACAAAGAAACATAGAAGGTTTTATTTTCCCTGGGTGATTTATCAAGAACAAAGGTTATGTCCCAGGATAAGAATATAAGGTTGTGGAGAGGGGAAATATTATCCCGCGATAGTTTGTAAGGTATTTATTATGGTCCTCGGATAAGGAGTAGGATGAAACAAAGAAAAAGTTATCTCAGAGGAATAGAGAGCATATGCAGAGCGATACTTTGGGTTTCAGTAGGAGTATGCACATAGATACTTAGGGTCCAGGATAAGAGGATTAGTAAATAAGAAATGAAATATTTATCCTAGAGGGTTGCGAAGGTCAAAGGAAAGAGGCCTAGGATAAAAGGCAGAAGGAAATACAATAGAAGTCTTATCCCAGGGGGCTGGGAAGTGTATCCTTCGATGCTCTGGGATAAAAATGGCAAAGGAAGATGAAGTGAAAATATTTTCCCAAGGAAGCATAAGGTTTGGTGGTGACTTGATTTTGGGTTTCAGTGAGAATAAATAAAGAGGGATAAAGATCCGCTTCGGGATAATAAGGGGATCAAATTCAAAGTAATTCTTATCCCCAAAAGATGAAAGAATTAGAGAAATGTGCCTTGGGATATGAAACAAAGCTGGAGATAGTGAAGATTTTATCTTGGAGTGATAAATGAAGTTACAAACGGATGCCCAGGGAAAGAGGATGCGGTGAACTCATGTCATTTATTGCCTCACATGGTGATTGACATAACATAAAAGGAAAAGGTGGCCAAAAGGGAATACAAAGGCACCAACTCAGCGGTCAAAGGAAGTCAACGATTGATCATGGTCATCCAAGTAATCATCTATGATGGAAATTCAAATTTTGAAGCCAACGATAACTTTTCTTTACATGAAGGAATTAATGGTGGAGCAATAAAAGAGAAAACTCTGCTGCATTTGTCTTCACCAAGCATTCTAGCGATCAGAGAGAAGTTGCAGAGCAAGCAAAAAGAGAGTTCAAGAAGTATCAAGGTATCCAGACACAAGCAGCTAACCAGTAAGTAAAATTTGAGTGCCCTCTGTGTGAATTTGGTTGAATTGTTCATGAGAATTGTAGGTGTTTTTAGAGCCCTAGGATTCTATTTCCTGCTCTCCGTGAAATAGTTATGGCCTCCCTCGTTGAGAAAACCGCAAGCCCTAATATTGAGAAATCCCAAGAGGGTGGAGCTATCTCAAGTGTCCCTGGTGTTACCCATGCCATCCCTTTGAGCATAATTGCCCCATTGCAAGAATTACAAGATGCCATCGTTGTTGGACCAAACCCTAAACCAAATCTTGCACAAGTTGAGGGGGTTGAAGCTAGTGCTTTTCCCAACAAATTAAAGAGGAAGAGGGGAGAAAAGAGGGATACAATTTTGGTTTTAGAGAAAGAGATAGAGGAAGAATCCCCAACAACAAAGGCAAGGAATTCTACTCCTAAGAAATAATAATCAAAGAAGGATGGAGAGGCTAGAGCTTCCACTGAAGAAATACCTACACAACCAACCCCTCCAATGATTGAAAAGGACGAAGTTTCAAATAAGAAGGTAGAGGAACCATCAAAGAAGAAGGAAACAAAGAAGAGAACCCCTCCTAAAAAGAAGGTTGAATTTGCCCTTGTTGTAGAAGAAATTTGACCCCCCTGGCCTTGTTGTCAGAAACCTTCAAGGACAGGTTATTTTTGATATCTCTCAGAAGGATATGACTGAATTTTTTGAGTTGGATGGGGTAGAAATTAAGGGGATCAACAAGCAGGCTTTGGTGAGAATGTATGAGAAGAACAAGGGGAGAATCAGGAGGGAGTATCTACCTATGTTTTTGAGAAGGCTCACCAAATTTTCTCCAAGCTACATCTTGCCCACTGAGACTAAGCCTTTTGCACTGGATAAGTTTGAAACTTATTTTGTAAGGACATATTATGCCCTATGCCAGGTCCTAGGAGAATATTATGGGCTCACCTTATTGCCAGTCAATTACATGATGTTGGTAGTCTCCATCCAACACTCATCCACCAATGAACTTTTTGACTTTGCTACAATTCTCCAAACAAAGTTATATGAGAGCCTAATAAAGGAAAATGATGAAACACCTGCACTGAACTTCAAGCACTATTCTTTGGTGTGCCATCTCATTTTTTATCATAATAGGTCAACATGGTCACCAAAAATGAACATCAGAATGCTAGATCCACAAACATGATTACCATGGCCTATTTAGAGATGGACACAAGTGTGGGACAAGGGCTTTAGATCTGGAGATTATTGTTTAATCTTTGATTATTTTGTCAAAAGGGTTTTAAATATGTTGAATGTTGTAATAACAAGGCTTCCTTCACACATAATTAAGGTATTAAGAATCAAATCCTGCAAGGATCAAAATTTACAATATGTAGAAGGGGCTTTTAGCAATAATTTTGGAGACTTCTTCTTCTACGATGACTGTATAATTATAAGGTGCTATGGTTCTGAGAAGGCTCGTCATAGGTTACCAATTTTTGTATCTCCTAGGCTTTAATTTTTGGAATTCATGTGGCAAATTACATGGGTGGATAAAGATCAAATCCCAAAAAGAAAGGGGAAGCCTCTCCCTAAAGCCGCTAGCTTTAATGAATTCAACATTGGATGTGATAATCTGGAGAAGATCAAGGATTTTTCGATCAACAATTACAGGCTTAAGGTAGCTATAGCCATAAATTATAATCATGAGGGATACATAGGAAATTTAAGGCTAAATAAACTCAAAGAAAGAAGCTACCATCACCAATTTTATGAAATAGAAGACCTATTAAGGAATGCTCTACCAAGTGAGGTCATCCAAAGGAAGAAGAAATGGGAGCTACTAAAAAGGATAGAGAAGGAGAGAATGGTAGAGGATGAAAACTACAAGGGGCTTTATAGAGAGGAGTTCCAATCTGACATTGCCATAATGATCATTCTCCTCCAACATGCTGATGAAATAATTCAAAAGGACATCTAGAGGAAGGAAGCCAAGAATAAGGGAGAAAATTTTCAGGAGCATCTCGTTGTTGATATCCCCACATTTTCCAAAAAAGGGGTGGTTATCATAGAAGAGGGGAAACCTGGGTCCTACAAAGTAGTAGCCAAGGATAGGAGGCCATTGATGGGAGAGATAAGAAGAGTAAAGAAAGGAAAAACAAAGATCTAAGATTTTGTAGATATTCCTAACACTGATGATCCTAATGTGCCTCACCCTTCCCCTCCTAGAGATTTTTTCAATGAGGATGAAGCGGCAAAGCAACTCGATGACACAGATAGAGATTTGGTTCCTAGTGTAATACCTATACATGAGGTGGATGATGAGAGAGTGGTTGCCTCAAGGGAGTTCATGTCAGATGATAATTTTGTGAATTCCTATGAATTCAAATCTTTTTGGCTCAAGGAAAAGTTGAGAAATGCACCTTAGGGGGAAGAAATAAATGTGGACCCCTATAATATTCAATGTATCCCTGAGGAGGTAAGGGAAATGGTTGCTAAAAGTGGCATGCTCCTAGTCCTAGGATGGGACCATAGAAAAATATTTTTATTAGACCAAGTAATAAGGCAAAATGACCCAAGGTATGTTACAGAATATGAGAACTATGGGTCTGGGATAAATGTAGATATCAAAGTCTTTGGAGTTTTGGCTAGAGGATCAAATGTTAATCAGCCAATTGTTCCTTTTGGATTAGAACAATAGAGGGGGGAAGCAATTTTGATGACAGGCAGTGACACCACTACAGGAGAGGTTGTTTCTCTGACTTCCCATGCAGCCCAATTCACTCAAATAGTGGTACAAGATTTAGAGACAAAGCACATTATTCTGAGGGACAATTTGGCCTAGATTAATCATAGTTATCATTCATTATTCATTTTAAATTACAAATTGAAATAAAAATTGATTAAAGCTAAGATATGGACCTTAGGAGGAATAAGGCCTGAAAAGTTAGAGAAGGCCACAAAGGAGCTACAAGAAGCCAAAGAGGAAGCTTCAAAGAATTATTATGAGATTAGAAAGGCTGCAATTTTGAAGTGAGCCAGTAGAGTCATGAACAAATTAGAGGAATTCCATGCTAATTATTCTTCTCTAACCAAGATTGACAGTGATTTGGATTCCATTCTTTTATTCTTTCAGCCTATTAGGGCTACTTGGTTTCCAAAGGGAAGCAATTGAAGGATATTTTTTTGGCATCATCTCAAAATAAAGGGAGTGAAGCAAAGGAAATTGAAGTGACATGGAAAAACCATAATCAATTAATCAAGGAGCTCCCAATCATTGAGAAGGAAAAGAAAGCAATGAGTGATAGGTTTGAATCACTCAAGGGGCTACAACGGTGGGACATTCCATCAATTTTGACACCAATGCATCACATTAAGGACTTGGACATCTGGCGTGTAGATTTTGAAAAGTCTATAGCAAGTTTCCTTGAAGCATTGGAATCTGATCCAGATCAAGAGGCTTCCTATATTACAATTTTGGATAGGATCATGGATGTGGATGGGTTGTATCAAAACTATATTGTTGATGTGGTAGGGGTCCCACCTCAAGCAACTAAGACTATAATGAATATGTTGTAAGGCATAAAGCCTTTTGATTGGCCAGTTAGGAAGATGGATGAATGGTACACCAATTTTTTGTCATCCTCCAACAAAGCTTAGATGAGGAGGAAGACTTGTTGCTATTTTTTACCTTTTTGTCCCCCTACAATTTTGGAGTGACAGTGCCATTTTTGGAAGGCTACTAACAACTTTCACCCATCATCATCCCAATTTCCAAGGAAGTAGTAGCTAGCACCTTCAGCCCACTTTTTGGACCTAACGAGATACAGTACACAAGGACCACCAGGAGCAGTCTCAAGGTAATTCAAGGCCATGAGATAGGGTTCCAAACTCTTGGTTCTAAAGTATCTAGTCTAAGTCATATGTTTAGAACTCTGAGTCTAGGATCTAGTAACATATCCAAGTAAATGAGAAAGATGTAATGTCAATTTGCAGAGCAATTATAATGAGTCTTGTGTCAAATTTCTTGCAGAATTTGAAGAATTGACATATATTTTGTATTATGATAGAGATAACTTTTGAATCAATGAAATATAATTAATTTTATTCCATTGTGTGACTCTCTTATCTTTTGAATGGAATTGAATCCAGGATTTGTTTCATTCTTTACATTGTTGTGTTGTATGTATTTTATGTTTATGCTATGATTAAAGGACTCAATTAAATTGCTTAAACATTTCAGATATGTTGTAAGGCAACATTTTCTTAGATCTACAATGCATTTGTCAAATTCAGTCACAATACATCATGTATTTAATGAATTCAAGTCCTAATGGAGTTGTACACAGATACTAGCTTAATTCAAGGTGTTGGAGTTAATTTTTGTATCTCATTTCATCTATCCTTGTTGCAAATTTGATGAAAATAACAGAATTGTGTTTGAGTACATATTTTGTTAGTCTCTTGTTTACATGTATTTATTAAATGAAAATTAAAAATATGCAAAAAATCAATGACTCTTTACTGTTAATGAATAATGATGAACTCTTTATAGAAATATAGAACTCCTACATGTCATTAGATAACTATGATGATAACATCCTATTAATAGACACTTGCCATGAATACTAGGTTCTAATCATGATGGGCCAATGCCCAATGCCTATTTTATTGTAGTGTTGATGGATAACGATGAACTCTTTATACCAATATAGAATGCTTACACATCATTAGATAACATTGATGATAATATTATAATAATAGCCACTTGTCATGAATACTAGATTCTAATCATGATGGGCCAAGGCCCAATGCCTACTTTACTACAGTGTTGTTGAATAACAATGAACTATTTATAGAAATATAAAACTCTTAAATGTTTTGTCGCACTGAGCAGATTTCAATATTCATAACTGAAATACACAACAAAAGAATACATAACTGAAATTATAAGAATACTCTGATAACAAAACCTATGAATATGTATAAAGAATATTGTTTTATATTAATATATTCCATTTCATGTATTCTTTCCGAACAGTAACAATATACAGAGGACTATTTCCAAAACCTCTAATATAAAAAGACCCATGAGGCTAAATTATAGTCTATAAGATAGGAGTAATTTAATTGAGTACTAGTCTACCAGTAACAAAAAGAATAAAATGTAGAACTAAACCAGATGTAGATAGTGGTTTAGTGCCCCATTCTTCAAGCAGTTTGGGCTCATCGGTGCCTTGGAGTTGCAGTATTCACAACCTCTCATTCTTCTTGGGTGAGCCTGGCCTTGACTTCGTTGGCAAGTAGGATGAAAAGGTAGTCCTCTCTGTAGTTGGCATGGGCTTCCCCTCTTGTGACATCCCTTACGTCCTGTCGGTCTTGAAAAATCCACTCCTCTCTACTCCTAGCTCCAGTTGTCCAACAATCTCCTCAACATCTTGTTCATCGAATTCTAATTCATCAAGAAACCCTTCGCTGGTTAGATAGTCCCACTACCAATCATCCCATTCGGGTTCCTTAATTTTGGCCAAACAGAGGAGAAAATTGATGTTCATGCTTATGTTACCCCACCAACCTTATAGAAACTCCAATTGTTTAGTATACACAATTGGGTGTTTTACCACCTGAGGTCCCCCACAGTAGTAGTTGCCTAGTAGGGGAATGATGAGTTCCCTAGGTGCCCCATCCATATTGTCAAGAAAAGCATCAAATCCCTTCAGATACTTATGCTCAATCAACATCTAGGTTAGATTATTTGCCCATTCCCTAGAAACTCCCACATATAAGAGCATGGCGATGAAAAAAGACAGGATGTCAGAGCTGACCCTATGCCTATTATGGGTCAGTAAAAAATCCAAACCTAGAACTTTCTTCACCAGATGCATAATGTATATGTGGTCATTCTACAATACACCACTTAACTTCTTATCAATTACTTCTCCTAGAAATGATCCCTGTGGTTTCATCAAATCAAGCTTGATAGGCATGTCCATTTCCCCCAACTGATACAATAAGAATTCACTAGTGCTACTGAGTGTCTCCAACACTCTTAGTTTTAAAGTGTATAGTTAGATTGGAGCCACCTAAACCTCAATGTCCAATTTATAGGCAAACAATCAATTTGTCAGTGTTAGTGGGGTGGGTGGTCCGAACAGTAACCCAATGGGAAAGTTGGTGGGAAGAAGATGTACTTAATAAATTAGGACCATAAATAAAAAATAAATGATATTTCCGCATAAACAATAACAAAGAAGATTACCAATCACAATGTATTGAATAAATTTGGATAAATAACAACCATTAATTTATTATTATTTTTTATCATACCAGTGTATTCTGCTATTACATATTACCCCAGGTAAAATAGAAAGTAAAACAACAAATATCGACACACATATGTAGCGTCGTAAATTGTACGCACTTGCTAGGGTGGTACAATTTCACACCTGGTTTAGCACCCGCCTTGGCGCATTTTTCATTTTGCATTGCATTTCCCCTTTAGCACTTGATTAATTAAATTAATTAGGTCTAAGGTTCTATTTTATCATCTCCCATATCATAAAGTTGGGCCCTTTTCATTAAAGTGTGCCCCTTTCATTTTATTCCTCTAATACATCATTTAATCAAAAACCCTAATTAGGTCCTATTTTGAACTTGGGGGCTTGATTTCGGGGGTCAAAACATCTTGAAATTAGCTGTAACTTTGGGATTCGCTCTAAAATCATCATATCTGACAGCCCTGAAAATTTGGTGAAAAGTTGTCGGGACCATGGCGCCCGACGTGCACACGGTCCCGGACATTTTTCCTGAAATTTTAGGAGCATGATCCAATCATAAAATAAAGCTTAACCCCAAGAAATTAGTGGCAGATTCAATCTCTAGGTTGGCCAAAAGTTGAAATTAAGACCTAGGGTTTCATACATAAGAGCTCTCTTTCTTCATTTCAAAGGATCGGGGATTTTGGCTAAAAAGGACCTTCTGTGCAGTGAAAGAGAAGATCTTTGAAGACTTCAACAACATTCAACATCCATCCATCAAGCATTCATCAATTTCATTCATCCATTTAGGGCTTTGAAGACATTGAAGAGCAATAGGGGATCACCGACTGAAGATTGGCTTGTACCCCTCCCTTGGGGTTGGGTATGATTTCATGTTGTTTTCATGTCTTTGCATAAGCCTCATTATATCATTTGTATTCATGCTTTAGATCACTTTGCATCATTTGGACCATTTACATTATCATTTACAAGCAATTAGGGTTTACTTTCTAGGTTGCTCTAGTTTGCTTACTTGCATTTTAGGATCTTGCACACACATAAGGTCTGCACACACACACATTACTTTTACAATACAACTTGGCTATTTGTGGAGGTGGAAATCACCAAAGTGGGGGTTTGACTAAGGCAAAACCCTATATAGCCACCCACCATACCTTTACAGATATAAGTGCAGATTTCGGGATTCGAACGATGCCGCAAATTGCAGATCCGACGGAAGCGGACCGAGATAGAACTTCACACCAAATTGCAGAGCAAAAACCTAGGACAAGGGCATGGGGTGCCCTGGTCCTGATAGGACAAGGGTGCTGGGCGCCCTCGTCCCTGGGACAGGGGCACTGGGCGACCTGGTCCCTCAAACAACAGCAGTTTTCAGCACTTTTCGACAGCTTTTAGGTTGCCAAAAGGAGCAGTTTCAGGTGCAGAATCAGGTCAGTGGCGCCTGCGCCCCCGTCCCGAACATTTTCACTCAGATTTTAACTCCAGGTAGGCATCTGCATTCTTATCTTGTCCTTGTGTTTACAGCTTTCCATTGTTTAATCTCAATTCTGCAATCTTGTTATTAGTTCATACTTACACTTTAGGGTTAATAGTTGAACTTGCATCATTCTATCTATCATTTGCAACAAAGATATAGAAATACTAATAGGTATCCCATGGCTCTCTCTTCCACAAAAAGAAGTAGCCAATTGTGTGATACCTCTAGGCTCTTTCGTATTCCACAAGTGTGTGATTGAAAGTGAGATTAGGGCATGTTTGCTTAGTGTCACTTTTTCCCCTACACATTTTGGTGAACCCGACGTGAACTCCAATCTTCTCTAATTCTGATCTATGTTTTCAAATTTGAGTGTTTATGCTATTTCAAATTCAAATTTGTATTTACAAGTTTTAATTTCTTGCAAGATTCAAAAATCTAGAGGAAATTTTTGCTAAAACCCTAATTTTTCAATTCAAAGTTGAACTTGTGGATAGCTTAATTGGGATCAATAATTTCAAATCTGATTTAGGAACTCATTTGAATCATAAATTTCATTTTCTAAATCTACATTCTAAGTGCTTGTGTTGAACATTTCTTTCTATTTTGCATGTGTTATCATTTGAAAGAGGAAAATTGTTGTCATGATGCATTCATTTCATAGATGTGATAATGGATTAGCTTCCCTTGTTTCAATTTTTCCTTCTCCTAAAGAACCTCCCCCCATCTATAACAACATTTTAGTACCTAAAAGAGTTGCTACAAATCCCTTTGAGACTCTCCCATGCTCTAAGGATGAAGACTTTAAGAGTGATCTTGACAATTCTCCTAAAATGTGCCCTTCCTATTTAGCTATCCTAGAGGAAGAGAATGATATTATAAACACCTTTCTTAATGTTACTTCACCTTCCCTACATGATGCCTCTCTAAGTGAAAAGGTATTGATGGACATTGACTTATTTTCTCCTAAAGTTGGTCCTTCCAATGGGGGCAAGTTAGTGCAACAAAAGGTTATGAACACTTCTTTCAAAGATCTCCTTCCTAAGCATGAATCTTTGGAGAAATATGTTCATGTTCCTCCTAAAAAACACTCCCTTCATGAGGATCCTTTTGTGCAAGAAGATGACATTATCCCTACATTTCCTAGTGATGGTATTTCCTTTTCCAACAAAATTCCCACTAGAGATGATGAATTAATGATAAATGCTTACCCTTCTCCTAAAGTTTGTCTTACCCATAAGCATCCCTTAGAGAAAGAAAATGAAATAATAAGCAATTTCCTTAATTCTCTCTCCCCTAAAGATCATATTGAACATATTTTGAGGAAAGAGGATGAGTTTAACACATCTATTGATGCTCTCCCTCCTAAGGATGAGGAATTAATAAACAATGTTATCTCCTCTCCCGAAATTGACAATACTTCAAACATTCCTTTCAACAACCTCACTATTTGGGATGAACCATTAGAAGAAGGTGTAGATTATTCTCTTCCCCATGAGAGAACCCTAGCCAAAGAAGATGAAAGCAAGATTGAAAACTCCCTTGATAGTTTCTCACCTTCCTTGAATCTCAATTATTCTCCCTCTAAAAATAAAGCGTCTCCCTCTCCTCAACTTGGTTCTACTCATAAGGATACCCTAGTTCAAAGCAAGATGGTTAACATCTCTTTCAAAGATATTCCTCTCAAAAGTGAGACTTTAGAGAGTAATTTTGATCCTTCTCCTAGAGAGTTTATTCCCCATGTAGATCCTTTGATGATAGAGGATGATATGACTTTTCCTAGTATTACTCTTCCTACTGGAACATCAATGCCTACCCCTTGTCTCTCTCCTAAAATTGATTTAATCCGTGATGAGATTTTAGTGCAAGAGAAGACTATCAACAATTCTTCCAACACTTTTGTTCATTCCTCTAAACCATCCTCAATCAATTTGATACGTGTGAATGAAACACCTAACAAACCTCTCTTCACTGTCCAAGGTGCTTGTCCTTCTCAAAATTCTCAACCTTTAAATAAGCCTATCTTAGTGGTTCAAGGTGGTTATGCTAATGATTCTTTTTGCACTCCTAAGAAACCTATTATTATTGTGCAAGGAGGTTATTCTACTAAGAGCCCTTATGAGTATGCTAAGCAACTGACTAGAGAGAGTTATAATGTGGTTGCTCATACCTATAACACAAGAAACAATAGGCAACCTAATCCTCCTCCAGTTAGCCCAACTTCACTTCCTCCTTCCCAACCTATTCTTCCTCAAGCTCCTCGTATTTCACAAATGCTTAGTAAGGACTATGATCTCATAGAACAACTTAAAGCTACCCCTACTAAGATATCCCTTTGGGATTTGATCCAAACTTCTTCCGCTCATCATGGAATGTTACAAGATGCCTTGAAAGATTTGAATGTTCCTCCACCTAATACATCTAGTAATATAGTGTCTTTGGTTAACTCTGTGATGAATCCTAAAGCTCAAATTGTGTTTACTCAAGATGAGTTGCCTACTAGTGAAATTCATCATCAATATGATCCCTTGATGATTGTGGTTATCATAAATGACACTGCTATAAGACGAACATTGGTAGATAATGGTTCTGGCCTTAATGTGTGTAGCATTAATCTATTGCATAAGATGATTGTGGATACATCCCTTATTGAGCCTGACTCTTGTCCCATTCGAGGCTTTGATAATGTGGCTAAGTCTTCATTAGGTATTATCACCTTACCCATCATAGTGGGACCTGTTACTTTGCCTACTCCTATCCATGTTATGTCGGGAAATCTAACATACAACTTGTTATTAGGGAGACCTTGGATTCACAGTATGCAAGCTGTCCCCTCTACATTGCATAGACAAGTTAAATTTATTTATAATAATAAGACATATACCTTGATAGGTGATACTAATTTTCAAGTTTGTTTGCAAACATCTACTTCCAAAGGGAGTTCTTCTAAGCCTTCCTCTTCTAGTGATGACTCGTTAAACAAGATACCTATGGATGAATCATCACCCTCTGATAATCAAAATTCTTTGGATGAGTCTGAAGTTCCTGAAGAAGATTCTTCTCAACTTAAATCTACACATGAAAAGGCTTTTGATCCTGAGAAGGTTCTTGCAGAAGACGATTGGGGATCTCTTGATTTTAATCCCACCTTTGTAGGTGAGTATAGGGTTCCTCCTAGAGAGCTTAAAGTTAAAAAGAAGGAAGAAACTAGAGATCAATTAGTCTTACCTAAACCTATGAGCAATAATTTTGTGGCCGCTTCTCAAAATTCTTCTCCTCACACCTCTAATTCTAAAGAATTTGATTCTTTTTCTTATGAAAAACCACCTTTTCTTTCTGAAATGGCTAATCGTTATGGTCGTGGTTTTCACATTTTGGCTAAGAGTGGCTATAGTGGAAGTGGTTGTGGCACAAATGAACAAGGAATTAAAGTTCCTTTAGAACATAACATGCATAAATATTCATTTGGACTTGGATATAATCTTTCTAAGCCCACCAAAGCATCTAAAAGACCATCTCTCAATGTGAATGCTATATTTAGTAATGATGATGATCTCACTTCAATTAAATCATCTTCTACTTCTATCAACTCTCATTCCCCTCATAAGGAAATATTGGCGATGAACAAATCTCTTTATGACTCCCCTCAAATTTCTAAATCCACTTATGAATCTTTATCTCCTATTCATCATAAAGTCCTTTCCTCCAGGGATAAGGCTCTAATAAATTACACTCATCCTTCTTCTAAGATTTCTTGTGACTTTTCTTCTTCAATTTTTATCATTTTATACATGTTTTTGATCTCACTTATAGTTGAGCATTTAGCATGTCATATTCAAATACCTCATCCAATCTATCATGTCTTTAAATAACATTAATGGCTATTATGTTGCTCATCATTATGTGACATTGGTAGCTCATTTACTGGGGGCTCATTGTCATTCATGATGGTATAATTTCAAGTGCAATCATATTTTTGAAGCAACATAATAGCCTATTTTTTTTTATGTTATCTCTTGTTCCTATGGGGACAAGACTGATTTCATACATCTCTTCCTTTTATGGCTAAAGTTTCCCTTTGGGGTAATAGTGTGGAAATATTGATCATCTTTGCTTTAGAATTCTCTTTTCCTAGATATGGGAGAAGATGTGTATTCTCTGTCTTATCCTACCCACTTCTTGTGAGGAGCATTTTACATACACTAATGTCTTGCTTGCATGAACTCATGTGAGTATGTAGTACATTTTGTTTATGCCTAAATCTCTCCCTGGAAGATTGTGTAAGTCCTTCTCATTGACCTTATTCTTGGGAGGCAATGATTTTTTTTTTTTTCTTTCTTATTTTTATCTAAGGATCCACTTTTTCCTATTTCATGGATGGTGTGAACTTTATTACTTGATGTTATTCCTTGTATGCATTTGTTGTTGTTTGTTCAAGGATTCTCTCTTACAAGAGGTGTAAGTCCTTGACTACAACCTCTTTTGCACTTGGTAAAATACATCCATAATGAATTCACTCTCCCAATTGGGTTAAAAAGAGCGTCATCCTTCATTAAGAATCACTTTCACCTCGCAAAAGAAGGAAGTATTGCATTCTTATTCTCTTCTTTGTCTTATTCTAGAAGATGTTATATTTGTCTAAGACAATTCCTCTCGGGGATAGGTGTCTTTTGTACAAAGATCTCTTCTCCTCTAAGGATCTCCTTTACACATACTACAAGATATCCCTTTTCAACTATCTTATCCTTGCTTAAAGAGTGCAAAACTCTCTTGCTTGGATCTATGACATTGTTGCATTTTTGGGGTATCTTCTTTTGTGATGAAGGTATGTATCCTTGTTCTACTTTGCTTATGACATAAACATTACACTTTTTGAGCAATGGGTCATTCTCGGAACCAGAGCACAGACTCTTAGAGCGAGATGTCTCCATTTTTCTTTTATGCAAGGTGATTATTCTCGGAACCAGAGCACAGACTCTTAGAGCGAGATGTCACGCTTTTGTACTATACATATACAGGTTGTAGCATACTCGGGCATAGACTCCTATGAGGTGCTTCTAACCTCCCATACACACACATGCATGAGGTTGAGTGGAACTAGCAGCATAAGGCTAGACTTTCTCACTCCCCTCCCTTACATGGATCACCTAGACAGACTCTAGGGGCTAGTTTTCCATGTCCTTTTCCCATGGATCACCTAGACAAGATCTAGGGGCGAGAAGTCCATGTTTTCTCTCTCACTATTCTCCTCATGGATCACCAATGTGTGTATTCATGCTTTTTTCCTTTCTTTTCTTCTCTTTGCATTTTGTTTCCATTTACATTCTTCATCTTGTGTTAGAGAACTCTCAAATCCTCACACTCTTTGTTGTGTTGGAATTGAGATTTAGTCCTCTTTCTTACCAAATGAATCTCCATTAGTTTCTGATCTCATATCAAATCTTCTTGTGAGCATTTGTCATCAATATTCTTTAACAATTCGAAGTGGTAAACATGATACCCTGTTTCAACTCACTAAAATTAGCAAGCCGGAACAGGGGGGGGCATATAGCTACCCTTGAATTTTCATCACCTTCCTTAGTAAGCATTAGGTGATTTTGTGATCTAACATGTGGTTTTGTAGGTTGTGGTTCCTAACTGTGTACTGCAGATACCGCTGGGGGCTTCGTTCGACAGACTTATGAATATATCCTTTTTCAAATAATGTTTACATTTTTGTACTTTAGCTTGCATATGCACGTAGTGTTCATATGACCGCTAAAGTGGGGGCTAAATGTAGTGTCGTAAATTGTACGCACTTGCTAGGGTGGTACAATTTCACACCTAGTTTAGCACCTGCCTTGGTGCATTTTTCAATTTGCATTGCATTTCCCCTTTAGCACTTGATTAATTAAATTAATTAGGTCTAAGGTTCTATTTTATCATCTCCCATATCATAAAGTTGGGCCCTTTTCATTAAAGTGTGCCCCTTTCATTTTATTTCTCTAATACATCATTTAATCAAAAACCCTAATTAGGTCCTATTTTGAACTTGGGGGCTTGATTTCGGGGGTCAAAACATCTCGAAATCAGCTGTAACTTCAGGATTCACTCTAAAATCATTGTATCCGACGACCTTGAAAATTTGGTGAAAAGTTGTCGGGACCATGGTGCCCGGTGTGCACACGGTCCCGGACATTTTTCTCGAAATTTTAGGAGCGCGATCCAGTCATAAAATAAAGCTTAACCCCAAGAAATTGGTGCGAGATTCAATCTCTAGGTTGGCCAAAAGTTGAAATTAAGACCTAGGGTTTATACATAAGAGCTCTCTTTCTTCATTTGAAAGGATCGGCGATTTTAGCTAAAAAGGACCTTCTATGCAGCGAAAGAGTAGATCTTTGAAGACTTCAACAACATTCAACATCCATCCATCAAGAATTCATCAATTTCATTCATCCAATTAGGGCTTTGAAGACATTGAAGAGCAATAGGGGATCACCGACTGAAGATTGGCTTGTACCCCTCCCTTGGGGTTGGGTATGATTTCATGTTGTTTTCATGTCTTTCCATAAGCCTCATTATATAATTTGTATTCATGCTTTATATCACTTTGCATCATTTGGAGCATTTACATTATCATTTACAAGCAATTAGGGTTTACTTTCTAGGTTGCTCTAGTTTGCTTACTTGCATTTTAGGATCTTGCACACACACAAGGTCTACACACACACATTACTTTTACAATACAACTTGGCTATTTGTGGAGGTGGAAATCACCAAAGCGGGGGTTTGACTAAGGCAAAACCCTATATAGCCGCCCACCATACCTTTTCAGATATAAGTGCAGATTTCGGGATTCGAACGACGCCGCAAATTGCAGATCTGACGGAAGCGGACCGAGACAAAACTTCACACCAAATTGTAGAGCAGAAACCTAGGACAGGGGCGCTGGGCGCCCTGGTCCTGATAGGACAGGGGCGCTGGGCACCCTAGTCCCTCAGACAACAACAGTTTTCAGCACTTTTCGACAGCTTTCAGGTTGCCAAAAGGAGCAGTTTCAGGTGCAGAATCAAGTCAGTGGTGCCTGCGCCCCTATCCCGAACATTTTCACTCAGATTTTAACTCGAGGTATGCATCTGCATTCTTATCTTGTCCTTGTATTTACAGCTTTCCATTGTTTAATCTCAATTCTACAATCTTGTTATTAGTTTATACTTACACTTTAGGGTTAATAGTTGAACTTGCATCATTCTATTTATCATTTGCAACAAAGGAATAGAAATCCTAATAGGTAGCCCGTGGCTCTCTCTTCCACAAAAAGAAGTAGCCAATTGTGTGATACCTCTAGGCTCTTTCGTATTCCACAAGTGTGTGATTGAAAGTGAGATTAGGGCATGTTTGCTTAGTGTCACTTTTTCCCCTACACAACATAAACAAAACTTTAGTCGCATTCTTAGCTTGAATCCTCCTCTGAGTTTGCCTCATTCTTTCATATTTCCAATGTAGCTAGGGTGTATTCTACCATAGGGCACTCTGCATTGCATCCCACATGAGCAAGGCCTTCCGCAATCTCCACAATATATTTGTCTTCATTTGGGTACCACAGATCCCATGTTCCCAGCTCCCAGTCATTCCCATCCAGCTCCACCCCTTGCTCATCGACCCCAATGTCTTGTCGCCCCACCAACCCTTTTGAGATGACATAGTCTTTTAGATTGAAGGGGTGGGATGACGCAAGACCTCCAAAGATGTAGAGAAAGAATACCAGACTTTGATTGCACTTTGCAAAGGTTTCTCTAAATTGTTCTAGTTCTAGAGTCTGCACGAGCCCATATTTTTTCACATTCATGAGCTCGGTCTGATAATAGAAACCAACCAAAGGGATTGTTTTCTCTCCGTTGGATGTTAGAAGATCTATTGGTTAATAGATTTGTCTTGTCTTAATTTTATGATGACTGATCGTGTTACCCTTATTTGTTAAAAGACAAATTGAACCAACAGTTGGGTAAATTAATGAATAATTCACCCTCTACATAACAGTACAGCTTCCCATATGATATTCAATGATTTTTTTTTTAAGCATACACAATTCTAACTTCACTTATAACCAGAAAGAGAGTAAAGGCATTCACAGTCATAATTCAATACCACATGAATTCTATTAAGATAAATATTAAGTATATAAACTCACATATTTACAACCAAAATAGCTTCTCTTCTAAAAAAATTTCCTCTTAACATGGATCTGATCGAGTCTCACTCATGTCTCAAAGGATAAGGGGGGTCAGAACATGCATGCAAAATTAACAATAAACCTACTTATTAAATTCATTCACAAACTTATAAAAGTGGAATAATCAAAGAAGCAATAGATGTTGTATAAATGAATATATCTCAATAAAGATTTTTTGTTGACATTCAAACACACAGATTTGAAAGCTGCAGAATAAGTATCATTCTATTCACTGATAAAATGCCTTCCTTTAAAATTCAACACATTCATAAAAAAATAAAGTCTGCTCATCTATCACCACCAAAATTTCTCAGACCTTATCAAAGTCAAGTAAATTAGTTTTTATAGCCACAACCTGACTAACAGTTCATACGAGAAACATGGAAAACAAACTATTTACGCCCTGCAAATCTAGAGAAAGTAGTGTTTAAACAAAAAAATAAAACTGCTTTCACAACTAACAATTGAAAAGAGACATCACAACATAGAATATTCCTAAGCAGTTTTGATAACTGCTTTCTTCTTCCAATCCGTGTAAGCAACGACAAAGTGTTGAATGATTGTGCTATGTGGTAGCCCCACATGTGTCATTCTTTGCTTCCATACTTCCTTCTCGTGATGTATTTGCGCTACTTTATCTGAATGCTCATCTAGGTTCTTCAAATGCACAAGAAAAGAAGGGATTCTATTTTAGACATGAGGCTCATGTCATTTGAAATGAAGCCCTTGTCTTCTTTGATGTGGTTGATTTTCTGTTCTAATGACCTTGTTATGACCTCAATTGTTTCTAGAGTTTTTTCATCATCTTTTAAACACTTCAAACCAACGCAATGAAGCTCAATGCACATGGAAGATACCAATTCCACAAGCTGGTTCACTAATTTGGCAGATTCCTCATATGCCTATCTCACCAACAAATCTTTCAATTCTACATTTTGTCGGCATACGTACAAAATATTTTCATCCAAGGTAGGAACTGGCTTCTCTGGCAAGAACCTCATTACACCATATTTTTGTACTTCTCTCATCTGAGCTGCCCTTTTCACCCAATCAACTTCTTCATTCTTCTATTTTACTATTAAATTCTCAAATTCCTTTGTTACTGTGTTTGGATCATCGTGAACCTTATTTAGATCCACAAAATATTTCCCTCCCACTTTCTGAATTTCATCTAGCTAATCCACAACAAAGTCTGTCATTAATCTGCATTTTTGAATTTTCTTAATTGCTTTTTGATTGATGAGGGACTTAGAGTGAAAATATGTAGGAACCTGAAAAATGGGCTATGGATTAGGATAATTGATGGCCTCAATGTATTCTTCCATGTGCCTCATTATCTCTTTCATTTCAGACCCTAAGTTCACTTTTTCCACCATGAAATCTTTACCTATCGGATCAGCCATAGTTTCATAAGTTTTTCAATGGGCAATCTTCGCAGTCCAATTACCTACATATCTTCATCAAAATTAATTTGTGATACAATATTTAACCTTTTCCATTGTAAACCTTTCATAGACACTTACTGAGAATATCCTCGACCAGGATAGATACTAGAACAACGTTCCTTTTCTTACTAGCTAATGTGTTCTCCAACCATGTTGGCCCTGAGGTTGTGAGAGATTTGTTTGAACTAGTCTTTGCCTTCTGTTGATCCCTCACTACAAAGGTAGTGACCCCATTCAGGGATTTTCCTACCTGTTGACTATCACCCTCATCATCTAAATCCTATCCTCCCACATTTGGATTTGAAAAATAAATATCCATCTCGGGTACGGCCTCAAGATCAATTACTGTATCAGCAGGGGAAGATTTTCTTCTGCTCTTAGTTCTAGAATGAGTGATTCTACCTATTGTTAATATTATTTTCTCTATACTCTTTCTATTACTTGCTCAACCCTCTCCTTTCTCCTATAAGACCCTGCACAAGATGAAACAAGGGGATTAGAAACAATGAATTTAGTGGGAGAGGTTGAACTTTTTGTTGAACTTCTACTTAGTCTTCGTTCTCTAAGCCACTTTTTTGTTCTTCGGATAACCGAGAACATCCTGGTTTGAATATGATCCTCTTCATTCTTTCCCCAACCTATTTCTAAAATTACTCCCTTTTCCCTATCATCAACAAACTGGGAATCAAGCAAACCACTTTCGTCATCAAAAATATTTATAGTATTCATCTTCAGGCCATAATTTTTAATCTATTGTACTGAGAGTCTTAAGTGACCTCCTATTCAGACCTCATATTCATCCATGCAATCTACCCAAAAGTCTTCTAGGTTTGGTATATCTTGAAAATCCTTCCTGAGTGTAAGGTGAGCCACTGCAAACCCCTTAGCATCAAAATCAAATCTCGGAGTATACAACTGAAAGTTGAGCTTCTTGAACTCCAATTCTAAATTCAGGGCATCCGAGACACCATTGCAAGTGTAATAAGTCAACTCAATGGGGAAAGAAACTCATGTTGGGTGCTTCGACCTATATTTCTTATCTATATGAGCAAGTTGCCTACACACTTTAGTTAAAACTTTCCTTTCAAAGACATAGCTTGGCAACTTATATGGTTCACCTTCAAAACCACCAAACCTCAAATAAGTGAATCTAGAGAACTGAATATAGAAGCTCCCATATGTGCTTAAAAACTATATTATTTCCTCAGTCAACCTTTTATAGATATCCTCTTTCAATTCAAACACTAGTCTCCCAAGGAAAACATCATGGAGCTTGTGATAATTTTTAGTGGCTCTATTTTGTTGCAAATGTAGGTGATAGTCATATATCCTCATGTCATTTCGCTAATTTTCATGATATAAGCCAACCCATTGGCGAGTGCAAGATAAATAGTATATGGGGTAAGCTAAAATATAGAAATTTTTGTTACCAAAACAACTTAAACTCTCGTGCATCCTTTCAACAATTAACTCTGCCCAATCTATGTATCTCCCATCATCTAAACTAGTGTGAACAAAGAAGTACATCCAGTCTTCCCAAAACAAGGCCATCTGATTCCCTCTAATCCTATGAAGCAAGATGGTAATATCCCATACCTCTCTAATCAAATGTTCCCTAGTTAATGGTCTAGGTAAATGAGAGCCACCTTTCTAAAAATTCAATAATTAGTTCTGGGCAATAACACTTTGATATGTTGTCTTGTTTTCAGAGAACAGCCCCTGTGAGTTAGATAATGTCCAATCCTCATACTATTCTTTCTCAAAAATCTTCATGACTGCAACAATAGTTTCTTGATTCACTTTCAGCAGAACTGTTAGGCCCAATATGGAAAGCTAATGTACTGAGAGGGGAGGGGTGAATCAGTACTTCAAATCCTTTTATCAACAATATCTTTATTGTTATGCATAAACCACAAATTGTTGTAACATAACGTAAAGCTAAAACAAATAAATAACAATCATACATGATTCACTCCATAACATATATATTTTGGTTACACAAAAACTCTTGGTTAGAGAGAAAAACTGTGATGGGGATGGCACCCACAACTTCACTACTACAATAATAAAGGTTGCTCAGCTAGAGCTACATGTTCAACTATTTCTGATAGCTTACCTTGTTAGGAGTATCAAGATCATTAGATCTACCTTGCTAAAGGATTTTACAACACTTAAACTAAATGTTGCACCTGGTTAAAGGCTTTACAATTTATAGACTTTGTTAGAACCTTTTACCCTGTTAAAGGTTTCTCTTACAACTTCAAAATATTACAATAAAATCTTTACAAATATCTGCAACTTTACATCTGGAATGTTATAGCAGATTCTATGTGCTCAAAATGAGATTACCTTGCTTATAGCATACCTCAGTAACCCATAGAATAACTCAGTAAACCCTTCTGTTTACTCTGTTCTTTGACTGTTCTTTGAAATCCTTCTCGGTGACCTCTGTGTCTCTGTAACAGTCATAATATTCAGTGCTTTCTTATGTATCACACATGTCTTGCTTCATACACCTTTATATGTCTCTATCTAATCTCAATCCATGCTGTATAAATAGATCTCTTATATCGGTGATCAAGTTCATTACTTCATTCTTACAAACATGATTTATCAAATGAATAACTATACAAAATATTTGATTGGTTAGATGACCTCAAAATGATACACAATCTTTAAGTGCAATTTCTAATGTGATAACGGTTCTATGTTCCTCGATCCTGTAACACATTTTCCCATGTGTGTCTAGATTCAATGAATCTGGTAACACGTTTCACTCGGTGTATATCAACTCAGTGTATCATTGTTTATTCTTGGTAGACATGTAATGTTACTCGGTAGACAGCTCAGTGAATACTGGGCTTTGTGACTACTTTCTTCTATAACCGACTATTCTATGCATACTGACTGAATGTTTCGATAGGAGTAACCGACTAGAGTATATAGAATGACTTTGGATATAAGACTAATGGAAACTATAATAAGTAGTAACAATCTCCACTTTTGACATTAGTTGAGATGTTTGACAAAACTACTTTCAAAGTCATAACTCAAAAATCTATATACTTACAAAATTTTGACAAAACTGACAGCATATACTTTTGGCAACGAAATAGTATATTTAGATATACTCCCATTATCAATATACTGTACAAAACTCTGAGTTTGCATGCTCGGTGATCAATATTCTGTACTTGGTTCTGTTTGATGATCACTGCTTAGTGTACTTGTCAGTTCACTACTCTTCTTGTCAAAATTAACTATGCATATGCTCTGTTCTGCTCCGTATACTTCCCTGTATACTACATTCCCCTGTATACTTTGATACGATACTCACTCCCCCTTTTTGACAAACATCAAAACTTAGTTACCATTTGGTGGTGGCAACTGGTCAAAAATGGATTTGTACTTTGTTCGGGCATCGGTGAGAGCGGTAGAGAAGGCATCCTTAACACCGTCCATGAGTGAATTCTAAGCTGTAATGTCAGCTAACAGTGAAATTAGTCCATCTAAGGTGCTTCCCTCTTGTTCAGTGGATAGGGAGGTAGCTTTGTTGATCTGTTCTTGGATGGAGGAAAGATGAGGAATGAATAATGTTTGAAGTGTCATTATGTCCATCCTTATCTTGTGCTCTTCATTCCTGAGTTCCAATTGTTGAGCCATGAGCTTTTGTAACTTTGTATAAAAATGTTGAATGGAATGTGGCTCACTGGTCAACTTATTTGAGAAATTGGTGATCTCTTTCTCAATCACTTCAGTTTTATTTTTGATATCTTTAATGAATAAAGAAAATGTATAGAGTTCCTAAAATAAATAAAGAATGTGCTTGAGTTGAGGGGTCAACTCAGCAATAAATTTGACAAGTTTAACTTTTCCAATAGAAATAGCTTTCTGTACCTCTTCAATCATTTTAGCAGTGAGTTCCTTGTCCTTTAACTTGCTCAAATATTCAGATGCATCTACTCCAGATGTCTCTATCTTCATTAGGAGTTCATCTAGTTGAATGTGGATGGCGGTATCTTTTGTCACGGTTGCTTCAGGTATCATATCGGTTAAGAGTGCTTTCACCTTCTGAAGTACTTTATTTTTCTTTTGAATAGCCATTTGCTTGTCCTGTTTAGCTTTGGCTTTGCATAGTTCACCAAATTCAATGAGTGCTTACCCCTTTAATTTGGATATATCAACATTTGGCAACACTATTGGTTTTGACAAGTCTAATTTGAAAATATGCTTTTTCATTTTCTTTTCTTTACCTTTCATCCGTTGGACTAAAACAATGGCTTGTGAGGCTTGTTGACCCTTGGTAGGTTGCTCAGTAGAGGCAACACTTTGGTCGGTTTCTTTAGCCTCTGTAGTGTCCTTTGGTGTCTCTAAGCTTGGTGTCTCAGTTTTAACATTTTCAATGCTAGAGGGAGCTTGAGAGGTCTATTCTTGAGAAGTACCTTCTCCTGTTGTTGACTTGTGACCTTTTGTGCCTTGTTTCGTATCCTAAGGGAACTCGGTTGAAGTAGGCTGATTGACTGAAGGATAGGGCTGAACTTGTTCCAAAAATGATTCACTGGATACAAGTTGGGTATAAGCATTCCCTTCTATCATTTCCTGTTCAGTTGCCTCGGTATCCATGATATCTTCATCTACTTGTATGGTGTCAGCAGGGTCTTGCTCGGTGATATCGGGATCTTGCTCGGTGACATCAACTATTTCAACTTTAGCTTGCTCACCAACATTCTTGATTCAAAATATTTCTTGCCATTTTTCTTTGGTCTCATTCTCTACATCCAAGTAAAGGTCATTCATCAATTTCAAGGCTCTTTGCTTGACTAGGAATTTTGTGTGGTAGTTTTTCAGATGTTCGGTGTTCTCGTCTACCAACATGTCTAGGAAAAGATGTACTAGACTTCTTTCTCTCATCTGTTTCTCTAAGTCCATTTCATACTTCCACTTATTGTCAATATGCAAATATATTTCATTTGGAAGAGATTTACATACTTCCAATGGGACCAATCAGAATTTCAATAGTGTGCAGATGACAACTTCTTCTATTTGTCTCTTTTAATCATTAGATCTGGATTCATATTTTACATATCTGAATGATCCAAATCCACCATATTGCTTCAGATTAGCAAAAAAAAATTCAACACTATGTACATTTACCTTTGTACTCTTAATAATCTGAAATTTGTTTTTGTCTTCAGATTCAGTATCACTAGACTCTTTGGTCAAAATGAGTCTACGAGTAGATTTCTTGTAAGTTTTTGTTACCTTGGGTGTGGCAATATTCTTTGGTTTCTTACTTGATGATCTTGCAGATGCTCTTGTGTTAGGTCTCTTTGCTGGAGGAGTCAGTGACACTTTGGATGTATCATGTTTCTTTCTTTTCAAAACTTTCCCTTTAGGCAATTCGGTGCTTAGTGTTATAGCTACCTCTTGGGCTTTAGATTCCTCTTCAGTGATGGCTATAGTGCCCTTGACAGGTGTGGAGGAAGAACCTTCTCCAAATTTCTCTTTTAAGGCCTTGATCATTTTTGTTGCCTTCCTTGTAGCTTTGGGTACTACAATGCTCAATTTTACTTTTTCCTTCACTTCTTCATATGTTCCATACCTCAGCTCGGTAGCATGCCTTGGTAATGTAAGAAAAGCATCTATCTGCTATTGTGTGATGTCAAAATCAATCTCATAACCCATAGGTGGCAAATATTGAGTTCTCGGTTCCACAACATTAACATAGGAGTAATTAGTGTCCACTTCAAAACATATGTCATCCTTGTATTTCTCCACTAACTTGGGTGGAATTCTATATCTGTTATGCATCTTCTCCTCAAACTTGCTGAAATAATCATCCATAATATCATTAAAATTATCACCTAGCTTCTTGATGAAGTCATTGATTTGATGGTTGATTGGTCGGTGTAGTTCCCAAACAACTTTATTGACTGATGGAAAGAATTTTTCAAAATAGAAAAACATGCATACCAGAAGTGATCCAAATTTTAGTGTATTAGCCAAATCGTTCAAGTCTTTGGCTTACTGATGGTATTGAGATTCTCAAATAGGTTTTTCAACAATACCTCACATAAATCAATTTTCATGCCTTTCTTTACAATTTTATATGCTAAGTCGACTGCTACATAGGGTACACTATTTTCCCTTGCTGATTGGAAGAAACAATAACCTATTACTCTAATGGCAAACTTTAGCTCTGCATTAGTGACATTGTTCAATTTCAGTCCCCTGCAATCAGATTCTACTCCAGTTAAACTGATCAATTCCTTCTGTGATATCATATTCTGAGCTCGAGCATGATCATAAATAGGGTAACTGGTGATCAAATGAATGATTTCCTTGGTGATCTTAAATGGTTGCTCTTCTAGCCACATGAAGTCATCATGAACTCTGCTCAGAACAAACTTGACCCATTGGGGTTTGAAGACACGGGGATAGGTTAGGGCTTCAGTCAATCCCTCAATTTTGATGTGTTCATATTTGCTATCCATTTTACCATCGGTACACAATTCATCATATGTGTCTTTGATTTCAACATGACCTAGTTCTTCAACTCGACATTTAGTAAAGAATCTCACATCCTTGACTAATAAAACTCTATCCAGAATGAGTGAAAATGCAGTTTTGTCATCCAGTTCAGATGCAATTTTGGGAGTTAAAGAGTATTTCTGTGAGGGCTTTTCGATGTTCGCAACAACAACGGGATTTTGGATCTTAGGTGCCATTGTAGATTTCAGATAAATACTAACAAAAGATCCTTAGGGTTTGAAGACTTTGAAATGGCAGACGCTTTCTACTTAACAAATAATAACAACTTGATATGATCGATAAACTATCTTGATAATGCATTGTGATTGATGTAAATACCTTTGAATTTTCTTCGAAGGAGGTTTGATCGCCTTTGATTCGCTTTGCTCTGCTTTCTTGAAAACTTGGTGAGTAAAAAATGACCGTGCAATAGCTTTAAGTATTCATTATACCTCATCGGGCTTCATGCAGTTAGGTCAGAAAACATTAAGTGCACTCAGTACCACTACTTCCCTTTTTTAAGCTTTTATCAAGTAGCCAGACTTCCTGCATTTACCTACTTGACAGGCTTCCAAACGACTTCGATAAATTTCAAATTTTCTAATGCATCTTTAATTATATAGATTTTGAATTAAGTAAAAAATAAAATAGGAATTGTTAAGATTTGACCTTTGAGATAATGCAGTCCCTTCATACCTTTACCGATTAATTTGGAATAGGTGCACCTAACTTGGTAGGTAAGGTGCTTTCTTCATTTGACACAATTTCCTTCTTTTTCCAAATCATCTGTAATTTGCCTTTTATTTCCTCAATGTCTCCTCTTGGTTGATCTCAGCAATCTCTAGCCAAGTGTCCAACTTTGTGACAATGAAAACATGCCATACTAGGATTTTTCCATGATCTTCGGTTGTTCATTCTAAACCTTATAAAGCAGTTGGCACTTATATGTCCATATCTTCCACAACATTCACACCATATCCTTGTATTGTAATCCCATGGTTTTGCAGAATATTGTCGGTAAGGATCTGTGTGAGTTCGGTAGTCTCTAGTATTTGCTCGGTGTGTAGACCACATATAGTTTTTCTACTTAAACCAACACTCCTCGGTACTATGTCCATATCTATTGCAGTTTTTACAAAACCCTTTGAATTTTGCCTTTTGATAATTGCTAGTAGACTTTGTCCTGCATTGGTTAGATGTGTGACCACATTTTTTGTAATTGTGACAATAACCATTAGACCTAGTGACATTCGGTTGCTTACCTTTTCTGATTTGGCATATGTTAGCAGTGTGACCTTTTTTTCCACAGTAGTTGCATATAGGCTTCTTTCCTTTGATATTCTTCTTATTTCCAGCTTGCTTTGATGATTCTCCTTTCTCGGTTGTATGAATTCCCTTCTTGGTAGAGTCTTTTCCTCTGTAACCAAGTCCTGCTTCTTTGTTGGGTCTTCTTGTATTCAATTGCTCATCCAACATCATTGATGCTTCATAACTATTTTTCAGTGTTTCCTTATATTTCTTTTTTGTTTCAAGTTCATTGGTCAACCTTGATACTTCAAGTTTCAATGCTTGATTCTCATCATCTTTCATATTTTCTTCATGATGTGCATAGCCCAATTGATCTGACAGATTTTGTTGAATCCCAGTCAACCTTGTGATTTCATCATTCTTTTCAGATACTAATGCTTCAAGCTATTGTTTTTCTCTTTCTAGTTCTCTTACTTTATCTTTAGCTATTCTTAATGCATCAAGATTCTTAGTCATCTGTGTGCTGAAATGTTCATGCTCTCTTTTCATTGCTTTTAGCTGATCAGTCAGTGCTTTGTTCTTCTCCTTTAGTTCTTCAATCATCTCTTCAGTCTCTTCAAATATACTGTTCTCAGATGATGTTTCAATTTGTTCCACTAACTCTTGAGAGTCTTTCAAATCATTAGATAATCTCATTCTAACTTTCAATGATTTTTGCATTTCTCTTTGCATGTCTGCAATCACTTATTAGCATGATCCAACTCTTCTTGCAGATACACAATTCTCCGAGATTGTTTATAGCCTTCCATTGATAAGATCTTTCTCTTTAGGTTGTTAAACCTTTTTCCAAGATTCAAGCTCTAATACCAATTCTTAGGCCCAATATGGAAAGATAATGTACTGAGAGGGGAGGGGTGAATCAGTACTCCAAATCCTTTTATCAACAATATCTTTACTATTATGCATAAACCACAAACTACTGTAACATAACATAAAGCTAAAAAAAAAAATTAACAATCATACATGATTCACTCCATAACACATATATTTTGGCTATGTAGAAACTCTTGGTTAGAGAGAAAAACTGTGGTGGGGATGGCACCCACAACTTCACTACTGCAATAATAAAGGTTGCTCAGTTAGAGCTACATGTTCAGCTATTTCTGATAGCTTACTTTGTTAGGAGTATCAAGATCATTAGATCTACCTTGCTAAAGGATTTTACAACACTTAAACTAAACGATGCACCTGGTTAAAGGCTTTACAATTTATAGACTTTGTTAGAGTCTTTTACCCTATTAAAGGTTTCTCTTACAACTTCAAAATATTACAATAAAATATTTACAAATATCTGCAACTTTACATCTGGAATGTTATAGCAGATTCTATGTGCTCAAAATGAGATTACCTTGCTTATAGCATACCTCGGTAACCCATAAAATAACTTGGTAAACCCTTCTGTTTACTCTATTCTTTGACTGTTCTCTGAAATCCTTCTCGGTGACCTCTGTGTCTCTGTAACAGTCATAACATTCAGTGCTTTCTTATGTATCACACATGTCTTGCTTCATACACCTCTATATGTCTCTATCTGATCTCAATCCATGCTGTATAAATAGATCTCTTATGTCGGTGATTGGGTTCATTACTTTGATCTTACAACTTTAATTATCGAATGAATAACTATACAAAATATTTCATTGGTTAGATGACCTCAAAATCATACACAATCTTTAAGTACAATTTCCAATATGATAATGGTTCTATGTTCCTCGATCTTGTAACACATTTTCCCATGTGTGTCTAGATTCAATGAATCTGGTAACACATTTCACTCAGTGTATCATTGTTTCTGCTCGGTAGACATGGAATGTTACTCGGTAGACAGCTCGGTGAATACTGGGCTCTGTGACTACTTTCTTCTATAACCGATTGTTCTATGCATACCGACTAAATGTTTCAGTAGTAGTAACCGACTAGAGTATATAGAATGACTTTGGATATAAAACTAATGGCAACTATAACAAGTGGTAACAAGAACTTCATTGTTTATCATTTTGACGCTCCTCTGAATAGGGTCATAGTGGTTCATACATTCTTAGAGTAATTTTGTACAGGGGATGGCTGGTGTAAAAGTTGTCACTTCTATTAACCTACTATCAATTATTTTTTATATGAGAAGGGAATTTGTAGAATCTCGCACTCTCTCATGAAATTTTTCTAAATCTACCGATGGGAGGAAAGTAACACCTAAATCTAGGTGTGAACAAACTAGCCCTGAGCTTTGGTCAATTTTGTGCAATGTCAATCTCATCTTGGGTTTCTACACAACACCCAGAGGTAAAAAAAATATTGCAAGAAAACAAATTAATAGAGCTCCAGAATACATGGAATGACGAGGATGAGGGAAAAATAACAAAACTCACCTTGAAAGAGGATTTTGGACTGCAAATATAGAGGTCAAGTCACTATGCATAGCGTCCAACACTTGCTTAATTGTGAAATGGGCAACTACGAGAAATGATTTAAAAAGAAAAAAAAATTAAGGGCAAGATAATTGCTCACACAATTCATTCAGGATTAATTGACTACTTATCCATGCCTTGTTACTCTGAAAATACCCTTTCCTAACATCTCATTAATTATTGGGCTTATTCCTTCCTCTCCATGATTACCATGCAATATAGTACACCTCACAACTTATTATCCTAGGTTCTCTTTAAATTTGGAATATTTTTTTTTTTCAAAACACCCAGCAACATGATGCTTTCCTTTTCCAGTTGAAGTTGCATTCATCTGATGTTGAACCTCAAACCATGAACCTCTTCAATGGTGGTATGATGGTTCAACTTCAACAAAACCAAAATGGACTATTGATAGACCAACATAAGAATATACAATGGACCTTGATAAAGACAAGACTTTGGACCAAATTCCACTCTCACACATATTGAACCTTGAACCTTGAACTTTCTTCATAGATGATTCAAAGGTTCAAGGTAAAAAACCCACCTGACAAAACTTTACTAAAGACATGACCATGGAGTGACAAGACCTCTTGAACTTGAACTTTGTGCCTTGGATGAGTTCAACATAAAGGTTCAAGTTCAAAGAATTTATGACCTGACATATAACTAAACTTTACACAAGGCTCCACTCTAAAGAACACTGCCAAGAATTTTTCAATTTAACAATTGAGAATTAAGGGAGGGTAACATTGGCTTTGACTGGGGACTAGGACTATAAAGGACTAGGAAAGGACTCAGAATCTCTAGTTTTGCACTATAAGAAAGATCAGGATCCGGAACTAACTAAAGAAAACACAAAAAACCCGACACCAAAACTAACAACTACTCTACAAAGCTACACTGAATGATGTAGGGGTTGTCTACTTACAATTTGTAAGGCTTCAGATCCTACCCATTGTAAGACAAGGGAAGAGTTGTACCATCTAAATAAGAGAGCCTCAAAGTATTTGGTCATTTTACTTCGTTGATCAGAAATGACCCTCTCTATAATGAATCAAATTTACCATGTGCTCCTTTGCACTCCCTCCTTTTATCCTAGAGCAAAACTTGATCTCCCAACATAAATTTCCTCAGTCGAGCCCTACGATCAAAAATATTTTTGACTGGCTACTAATGTTCTATAATGTGATCCACCAACTTTTCTCTTTCTTCTGCAATCTTGGACAAATACATAACTCTTTTCTCTAATGCATCTTGAAAATACATATCCTCAACTACTGTTTGCAATTTGGAAGCTACTAACTCCAAAGGAAGTGAGATTTGAGCATAAGATTTATAAAGAATCTCAAAAGGTGACATTCCAATTGCTCATTTTGGTGATCTTATATCTGCACACAAAGCTTCATACAACTTTTTGTGCCAATCTTTTGAACTTTTACTCACCAATGTTTTCATGATGTTAATCAAATTCTTGTTACTAGACTCTGCTTGACCATTGCCATGTGGGTAATAGTTTGAAGAATGATCCAAAAAAATTCCATGATGATAAAAAAATAGACAAATTTAAGCAGAGGAAAATCTTGTGGCATTATCAGTCACTATTTTTAGATGTACTCTGAAGCAGACCAGGATATTCTCCTTCAAGAACACACACACCACCTCCAAGGTTGTCCTTCTAACAAGTGCTACTTCTACCGATTTATTAAATAATCAGTGGTCGTAAGAATATGTGTATATGTACAACACTAGAAGAAGGTGATAATAGACCTATGAAATCTAAACTGCACTGTTTGAAAGGTTCTTCTATAACCACCGGTCTAAGAAGTAAAGCGATGAGTTGTGGCTTTCTTGTGAGTAACTTGCTTTTCTCACAATTGGTAACCCAGACATATGCATCTTCAAACATTCTAGGTGAGTAATAACAAGTTCTTAATATCTTGTAAGAAATGATGGTGGAAGAGAAATGGTGACCACAAGCATCATCATGAAATGCTTTCAACAAGGCCTCCTGATGTGCTTTGTCCACACATCAGAGGAAAGTGTCATCCAACCCCTTTTTATATAATACATCATCAAAAATAACATACTTGGTTGCTTTTAATCTCAAGTTTCATTTCTCTCTATGAGACAAATGTACAAGACACTCTCCATAGGTCAGATACAAGGCTACATCAGTAAACCAAGAATTTTGCAGGCCTACAAAAATAACCAGTGGCAACTCATCTTCAACTCCATTTTTACTTTTTGCAATCAACTTACATAAGCCTTGGCCTCTTACTAGCTTTGTTGGTTTGATATCTAGATTGAACTCCTATATCTTTGAAACCCACATTGCCCTATTATTCATTCCAATGTCTTGTTGCATCAAGATACTCTCCACAATAGAATGGGGAATGTAAACTATTGCATGGGAATGGAGAATTTAATATCGAAAATGTTTCATAGCTTTTACTACTACAAATGCTTATTTTTCCATCAATGAATACTTTAATTCGTGCTTTTTCAATGGTAGACTCATGAATGCTATAGGAACTTCCACATCCTCTTCAATTTTTTGCAACAAGATTCTTGAGATGGTGTCTCAGTGGCGTACCAATAAATGATAAAGTCCTTTTTAAAGTCTGGATTAATAAGCATGGGGGCTTGTACAATGGCCTCTTTTATTGATTCAAATGATTTCTTCCCATCTTCATTCCATTTGAACGTCTGCTTCTCGCTCATCATATTCACTATATACCTAGTGGTCTCCAAAAAATCAAGGACAAACCTTCTCAAAAAATTCACTTGTCCAAAGGACCTGACTCCATTTCTATTAGATGGTAGACTTAGTTTCTAGATTGCCTACACCCTTTCAGGATCCACTTTGAAACTCTTTTCGGAAATAATGTGACCAAGTAATTTGACTTCAGTAACTCTAAACACTGACTTCTTTAGATTCAAAGACACTCCATGCTCCCGACATCTCGGCAATACTTTCCTTAAGTCTCTTAGGTGATGTTTTCTCCTCTTTGAAGATACAGTTAAATCATCAAGGTATATAGAAATTATTTTATCTGTTAGGTGACCGAAAGACAAGTCCATAGCCCTCTCAAAGGTTTCTCCAGCATTTATCAGGCCAAATGGCATCTTGTTGTATGCGAAGGTACCCTAGGGAGTGATGAAAACTATTTTGTGCTGGTCTTTTTTTGAGACACTAATCTGGTTATAACTAGAAAAGACATCAAGCATAGACATCATTTCTGAACCTGAGACTATTTGTAGAATATGATCCATAGCAAGTAGTGGATAATTATCTTTTAGGATGGCTTGATTCAAATTCCTTAAGTCCACACAAATTCTTATCTCCCTGTTTTTCTTATGAACTGGAACTATGTTGGCTATCCAAGTGGAATGATGGATAGGATATATGATTCTAGCCTTCAAAAAAAAATCCACCTCGTTAAAGATGGCCTCAGCTACCTTGGGATTAAAGTTCCTAAGTTTCTGCCAGAAAGGGCTTGTTCCAGGCTTCAAAGGAATATGGTGTTAAAATTTTCCTTCCCTAAAGTTCTTCAAGTCATCATAGCACCAAGAAAAAATGTCTTTGTATTCTAAAAAGAGACTTATAAACCTTTTCTTCTTTATAGGTGTGCAACATTTTCCTAAGTTCACATACTTAGGATCCTCCTTAGTTCTAATATTAACTCTTTCATAGCCACCAACATCCTGAACTGTAGGAATTTTCTCATTCTTCTTCTTACTAAAGGCATCATGATGGTCAAAGAGACATTCTAAGGATACTAACCCTTTAGGAATCTTATTTCCTATTAGTTGTATTACCTCATCATTTATCTCTTCACCCGGTTCTGAAGAAAACTCCTTGCATTGATCTTTTGATCCTTCAAAGAAAGTAGTAGTGAACATTTATGTGCAATGCAAAAAGTTCTTGATTTGCTTGTCATTTTCAAAGACTTGCCAAAATTATGAATTATCAAGTACACTTGGTCAGTATATCAATTCCACTCGGTTGGTATATCAATTCTACTCAGTAGGTATCATCTAGGAACTCAGGATGAGAAACCAAAAGGGAAGCTAATATTGCCAAAGAATCATCTTTAGAATTCTTCTCTCTAGGAATGGCCTCGATAGAAAAAGCATCAAAACCTTCAATCTCATCCCACACTCTATTCCAGTAGTGCCTCAACCTCTCATTCTTTACATTGAATAAACCTTTGACTTGCAACACCAGCACTCCCAACTTCTTTGCCTCAGCCAATCCCAATAATAGGGCTTCATACTCAGCAGTATTATTTGTATTCTGAAACTCCAAATTGAAAGAGAAAGGAATATGTTTGCTAGAGGGAGGAATGAGAACTACCATAGCTCCAGAGCTTGATGTTGAGCAACTTCCATCGAACTCCATCAACAATAGATCCTCAGATGCCCTAGGTTGAGACGAATTTCCTCCAACCTCATTGTCAGATAAAATCATATAATTCCCGAATTTACATTCATGGTACAATATCTGTGCTTTTGGATCATCAGAAGGAAAAATAGTGAACTTATATTTGGGCTCTAGTTGTAAAATGACCTACTATTTCCCCATGGGAGTGGTGTCTTTAGACCAGTCCATCTTAATCTCAGCCCCTATGTCTCTAAAAAATGTACGTCTTAATAACATGCCATAACTTGCAAGAATATCAACTATCAAAATGGTTAACTCTTTTATCAAGATGAGCAGCAAGGGCCACTTGAGAATCTTAGATCTATCCTAATAAGAGTATTTGTTTGGAGTCCATGGAGTAACATCTACCAAAGTTTTTTGTTAAGGATAATCCCAAGGCCTTGGCTACAATAGATGGCATTATGTTATCTGAGGTAGAAGAGTATATAATACAATTATTTAGTTTGACCATCTATGAACAAAGATATATAAAAAGGCTCAGGTTTTGATTCAAGGATAGACATCATATCATCAGCTTGATGGGAAACTATTTAGTGTTAGCTAATTGTTGTATCATATCCACTTGTACATATGCATTATTTCCTTGAACAAACCTAACAAACCTATCAAGTTCTTTAGGGTTTTATTTAAGATATTCTGCTGGTGCAATTTTAATCTGAGAGGATTTACAAAATTCAATAATATCAAATGAACCCTCAGTCTCTATAGATTTCAATAAATGAGGTTCTTGAGGTCTGGAATCATTATTATGAAACCAGGAAATGATCTCCTTACCTTTTGGATTCACAACAAAACACAAAGGAGCACATTGAGGTTTGACATTCTATTGATTTATGGTCAACACAACATAGGAAGGATCCTCTAAGGTAGCCAGAATATCACCTCTTTCTAAATTTGGCTCATACTCTAGGAAGTGGATTTTAGATTCATTAGGCTACCTGGGAGATTCTTCTTCACTTGACTCCAATAGTGTCTCCTTTGAACTCGCCATTTGAACATAACGTACCATTTATGAGCAAGAATACTTATCATGATCACTAGTAAGATGAAAGATACACATGTTGGCTTTAGATGGGACCGTGCCTCAATTGCTAGTCTTTGTTGCATAGGAGGCAATTGTAAAACTCTACTCCCAGCCCTAGAGGACTGATTAGGAACCTTCCTTAAAATATCTTGGTAAGGTTGTGGATAAGAAGTATTAGTTTTGGGTATTTTCCTCTTCAAGGTTATCATGTCATTCATTAATCATTGAATAACAAGATCAGATGAAGTTGATGCCAGTGATGTGGAAGTTTGGACTTCCCTCTTCCACTTTCCTGTAGTGATCAGATCATCTTCTAATTCTACTGCCAATGTTATTACATCAGCTAAGGCTGCTACTCTTTGCCTACGGATAAGGAAACCAATTTCAAAGGGTATAGAGTTGATGAAAAATCATTTCAAATTATCATCAGAAGGCCTTTGGTTTGCTGGAATCTTATGAACAATTTTGTCAAACTTAGCCACAAAATCTCTCATAGACTCAGGGATTTCTTTCTTTAACTAAGCTAATTGAGCTAGAAGAGAATGTTCATCTTTGGCTAATTTAAACCTAGCCTCAAACCTAGTTTTAAGATCATGCCAATTCATAATTAAACCATTTGGTAAATGATAGAATCAATTTGTTGCCACCTCAATCAATTTTTATACAAACAATCTTACAGCTCCATCTTCATGTTGAACAGTTATAACCCCATAAGCAACATTAAATGCATTCAAATGCTCAATTGTTGATATCCTTCCATCACCACTAAATTAAGGCAAATGATCTATTTCTCCTTTGGGTAAGGGATTTAGATTTTCCCCTAGGGCAACGGATCCTACAGCAGGGCCCCAAGGATTGTTGACAACCATAGGTAAAATGATATTCAAAGGTATAGGGTTGATTACACTAGGGAAAGAAACATCATGTAATGTTAGGGCTTGACAAGTAGGAGATACATGGAATATAGAAGCGGAAGTTGGAGGTCTTCTCCTTTCTCTTCTTTTAGGTGTAAAAGAGATTAAGAAGTCAGAGTTTTGGAGTTCTTGAGAAACATAATCAATCACCCTTTTATGCCTCTGAGATCTTGTATATCTTTTTGACTCCAACCTTCTTATGATTCACTATTCACTTGAAACAAAAAGAGGAAATCGGGCCTTTCAAAAAACAACCTTACTTTCCTTCTAATTCAACCTCCAGTCTTATTATTCAACTCCCCAATAGAGTCACCAAAAATCTATTGGTTAATAGATTTGTCTTTTCTTAATTTTATGATGATTGATCGTGTTACCCTTATTTGTTGAAAGACAAATTGAACCAACAGTTGAGTAAATTAATGAATAATTCACCCTCTACATAAGGGTGCAGCTTCCCATATGATATTCAATGATTTTTTTTTTAAACATACACAATTCTAACTTCACTTTTAACTAGAAAGAGAGTAAAGGCATTCACAGTCATAATTTAATACCACATGAATTCTATGAAGATAAATATTAAGTATGTAAACTCATAGATTTACAACCAAAATAGCTTCTCTTCTCAAAAAAATTCCTCTTAACATGGATCTGATCGAGTCTCACTCATGTCTAAAAGGATAAGGGGGGTCAGAACATGCATGCAAAATTAAGAATAGACGTACTTATTAAATTCATTCACAAACTTATAAAAGTGGAATAACCAAAGAAGAAACAGATGTTGTATAAATGAATATATATCAACAAGATTTTTTGTTCACATTCAAACACACAGATTTGAAAGCTACAGAATAAGTATCATTCTATTCACTGATAAAATGCCTTCCTTGAAAATTCAACACATTTATAAAAAAACAAAGTCTGCTAATCTATCACCACCAAAATTTCTCAGACCTTATCAAAGTCAAGTAAATCAATTTTTATGGCCACAACCTGACTAACAATTCATACCGAAAACATGGAAAACAAACCATTTATGCCCCACAAATCCAAAGAAACCAATGTTTAAACAAAAAAATAAAATTACTTTCACAACTAACAATTGAAAAGAGACATCACAACATAGAATATTCCTAAGCAGTTTTGATAACTGCTTTCTTCTTCCAATCCATGTAAGCAGTGAAAAAGTGTTGAATGATTGTGCTATGTGGTAGCCCCACATGTGTCATTCTTTGCTTCCATACTTCCTTCTCGTGACGTATTTGTGCTACTTTATCTGAATGCTCATCTAGGTTCTTCAAATGCACAAGAAAAGAAGGGATTCTATTTTAGACATGAGGCTCAAGTCATTTGAAACCAAGCCCTTGGCTTCTTTGATGTGGTTGATTTTCTCTTCTAATGACCTTGTTATGAACACAACTATTTCTAGAGTTTTATCATCATCTTTTAAACACTTCAAACCAATCCAACGAAGCTCATTGTGCATGGAAGATACCAATTATGCAAGTTTATTCACTAATTTGGCAAATTCCTCATATGCCTGTCTCACCAACAAATTTCTCCATTCTACATTTTATTGGCATACGTACAAAATATTTTCATCCAAGGCAGGAACTGGCTTCTTTGACAAGAACTTCATTACACCATATTTCTGTACTTCTCTCATCTAAGCTGCCCTTTTCACCCACTCAATTTCTTCATTCTTCTTTTTTATAATTTCATTCTCCAATTCCTTTGTTACCGTGTTTGCATCATTGTGAACCTTTCTTAGATCAACAAAATATTTCCCTCCCTCTTTTTGAATTTCATCCAACCAATCCACAACATCGTCTATCATTAATCTGCAGTTTTGAATTTGCTTAATTGTTTTTTGATTGACAGGGGACTTAGGATGAAAAGATGTAGGAGTCTGAGAATTGGGCTACGGATTAGGATAATTAACGGCCTCAATGTATTCTTCCATGCTCCTCATTATCTCTTTCATTTTAGACATCTTTTTTATCCTTCTAGGATCTTTTCATCATCTTCTTGGTTGAAACTTCCAAATGGAATGCATCTGCTGTGAGAGTTCCTGCCCCTAAGTTCAATTTTTCCATCATGAAATCTTTACTTATCAGATCAGCCATAGTTTCATCAGTTTTTGGGTGGGCAATCTCCATAGTCCAATTACCTACATATCTTCATCATAATTAATTTTTGATACAGTCTTTAACCTTTTGTCTTTGGAAACCTTCCCTAGACATTTACTAACCATATCCTGGACTAGGATAGATACTGGAACAATGTTCCTATTCTTACTAGCTAATGTGTTCTCTAACCATGTTGCCCTGGGGTTGTGAGAGATTCGTCTGAACTAGTCTCTGCCTCCTTTTGATCCCTCACTACTAAGGTAGTGACCACATTCAAGGATTCACCTACCTGTTAAATATCACCCTCATCATCTAAATCCTATCCTCCCACATTTGGATTTGAAAAATAAATATCCATCTCAGGTGCAGTCTCAAGATTAATTACTGCATCAACAGGGGAATATTTTCTTCCGCTCTTAGTTCTAGAATGAGTGATTCTACTTGTTGTTAAATATTATTTTCTCTATACTCTTTCTATTGCCTGCTCACCCCTCTCCTTTTTCCTGGAAGGACCTACACAAGATAGAATAAAGGGATTAGAAACTAGGGATTTAGTGGGAGAGGTTGAACTTTTTGTTGAACTTTTTCTCAGTTTCTGTTCTCTAAGCCACTTTTATGTTCTTCGGATAACCCAGAATGTCCTAGTTTGAATATTCTCCTGTTCATTATTTCCCCAATATATTTGTGAAATTAGCCCCTTCTACTTGTCATCAACAAACTGGGAATCAAGCAAATCACTTTCTTCATCAAAAATATTTTCAGTATTCATCTTCAAGCCATAATTCCTAATATATTGTACTAAGAGTCTTAAGTGAACTCTTCTTCTAACCTCATATTCATCCATGCAATCCGCCCAGAAATATTCTAGGTTTGATACATGTTGAAAATCCTTCCTGAGTGTAAGGTGAGCCACTACAAACCCCTTAGCATCAAAATTAATTATGGGAGTATACAACTGAAAGTTGAGCTTCTTGAACTCCAATTCTAAATTCGGGGCATTTGGGACATTATTACAGGTGTAATAAGTCAACTCAATGGGGAAAGAAACTCATGTATGGTGCTTCACCCTATATTTCTTATCTATATGAGAAATTTGCATGTACACTTCAATTAGAACTTTCCTGTCAAAGACATATCTTGACAACTTATATGGTTCACCTTCAAAACCCCCAACCCTCAAATAAATGAATCTGGAAAACTGAATATATAAGCTCCCATATGAGCTTACAAGCTGCATGGCTTCCTCGATCAACCTTTTATGGATATCCCCTTTCAATTGAAACACTAGTCCCCCAAGAAAAAAATCATGGAGCTTGGGATCATTCTCAATGGCTCTGTTCTAATGAAAATGTGGGTGATAGTCATATATACTCATGTCATTTCGCCAATTTTCATGATATAAGCCAACCCATTGGCAAGTGAAAACTAAATAGTATGAGGTAAGATGACATATATAAAAATTTGTGTTACCAAAACAACTAAAACCCTCATGGATCCTTTTAGCAATTAACTCCGCCCAATCTATGTATCTCCCATCATCTAAAATAACCTGAACAAAGAAGTACATCCAATCTTCCCAAAAGAAAGCCATCTGATTCCCTCTAATCCTATGAAGAAATATGACAATATCCCATACCTCCCTAGTCTAATGGTCTAGGTAAACGATAGCCACCCCTCTGAAACTTCAATGACCAGTTCTGGGCAATAACACTTTGATACGTTGTCTTCTTTTCAAAGAAGAGTCCCTGTGACTTAGACACTGTCCAATCTTCATATAATTCTTTCTCAGTAATCTTCATGACTCTAGCAATGGTTTCCCAATTCACTTTCAGTAGAATTTCACCATTTGCAGTTTGGACACTCCTCTAAACATGGTCATAGTGGCTCATACATTCTTGGACTCATTTTGGATAGGGGACAACTGGTGGAAAAGTTGTCGCTTCTATTAACCCACTATCAATTATTTTTTGTATGAGAAGGGAATTTTTAGAATCCTACACTCTCTCATGAAATTCCTCTAAATCCACCGATGTGAGGAAAGTATCACCTAAATCTGGGTGTAAACAAACTAGCCCTAAGCTTTGTTCTATTTTGGGTAATGTCGATCTCATCTTGGGTTTCTACACAAGACTCAGAGGTACAGAAAAAACATTGCAAGAAAACAAATTAACAAAGCTCTAGAATACATGGAATGATGAGGATGAGGGAGAAAGAACAAAACTCACCTTGAAAGAGGATTCTAAACTGCAAAAAATAAAGTTCAAGTCACCATGCGTAGTGTCCAACACTTGCTTAATTGTGAAATGGGCAACTACGAGAAATGATTTATAAAAAAAAACAAAAAAAAACTCAAGTAAGGGCAAGATAATTGCTCACATGATTCATCCTGGATTAATTGACTACTTATTTGTGCCTTCTTACTCTGAAAAAGACCCTTTCCTGACATCTCATTAATTATTGGGCTTATTCCTTCCTCTCCATGATTACCATGCAATATAGTACACCTCATAGCTTATTATCTTGAGTTCTCTTTAAATTTGGAATATTATTTTTTTTTAAACACCCGCCAATGTGATGGTTTCCTTTTCCACCTGAAGCTGCATTCATCCAATGTTGAACCTCAAACCATGAACTTCTTCAATGGTGGTTTGAGGGTTCAACTTCAACAAAACCAAAATGGACTATCGATGAACCAACATAAGAATATACAATGGACCTTGCTAAAGACAAGACTTTGGACTAAATTTCACTTTCACACATATTGAACCTTGAACCTTGAAATTTCTTCAAAGATGATTCAAAGGTTCAAGGTCTTTGAAACTTGAACCTTGAAATTTCTTCAAAGATGATTCAAAGGTTCAAGGTCAAAGACCCACCCAACAAAACTTTACTAAAGACATGAACACGGAGTGACAAGACTGCTTGAACCTAAACTTTGTACCTTGGACGAGTTCAAGAGAAAGGTTCAAGTTCAAATAATTTATGACCCGACATATAACTAAACTTTACACAAGGCTCCACTCTAAAGAACATTGCCAAGAATTGTTCAACTTAACAATTGAGAATTAAGGGAGGGTAGCACATTGTAAAACCTAGGGTTTAAGATTTACATTTTTTAGCTTGTGTAGCTGTAGCACCATCTTTTAACCATTAATAGAGATGGGTAAAACAAAAAGCACAACAATAGGAAATATAGACTATACCGAAGTAACCAAATTGGTTAAAACCTCAGGTTTCACTGATGAATACCATGATATTTTTTATCTTGTGCTCCATGGTAAGAAGAAAACAACACAAATTAGATTTTCATTGTAGAATAAGTGGGAAACTAGAACTAAAAAGTTGGCAAATAGCACTACAGGGTCAAATTGGAAAGTTTATAACCCTAAAATAGGAGTGAAAACAAATAAAATTGCATCATGGGATGTTGGATTGGGACACATGATGTTACCTCAACTTTTCCCTTGCTCATAAATTGTCATGTTGTGCATTGAAAAAATAAGATGAAAGTAGAAGAGAAATTGTTAATAAGAATACCCAAAAGGAAATTTTATCCATCACCGAGAAAGAATTTAAGAGTTTGTTGGACATAGGGCTTGGAGTAGAAAACTCAAACGTCCACATTGACCTAGAATAGCTTGTAGAGGAATATAAAGTTGTTAGTGAAGAGGAGAAAGATAGATTTGTCAAAGGCATAATAGTTGATGGTGTCAACTTGGATCACAACCATAAGCCTCCTTATAATGTTGATACTTTTGTGCCATGGGTTAAGGATACTATTGCCCTACTAATGTTTTGTCTTAGATTGGAAAGTGATAGGACAATGGGTGTAAGACGTTTTCAAATGATATTTAATATCCATTGTATTCCTCAACCAGTTAGATATAATTTTGTTGAACTCAGTTTTCAATCCATGCACAATCAATTTGTAATGATTAAAGGAGGTATCTCTAAGACATCTAGGTTCACAACCTACTTGTGTCATCTTCTTCTAGCAAAATTTCATGGAATATTTGAGACCAACAAGCTTGAGATTAAGGTGTACAAGAAAGACAATGATAGAACAGTGGCTCCAATATATGAATGGGCACTTAAGATAAGGATGCATCATAAAAGAGGGAACTACACCCATTTTGTAGACTTCTTTTTGGCACCAATGTATCATGAAATTACAAACACTCCAATGCCTAGATTGACTATGTCTTGTAGAGATTACATTCAACTCGGATTTGAAATACAATTAGTGAACTGGGACCTCATGGAAGAATATATAGTGTTAAGGTTTTATGGAGCATGAGTACAACCCCGCAAACTTCCAATACATGTGACAGAGAGGGTTTTTGCATTGGAATATGTATGGAAGATGGAGACTGCAGATGAACTCTTCTATGGCTAGCAAAAGAAGACCATATTTCCTTCATTACCTTTCTCATGTGGAGGGTTCACATTTGAGAGATAAGAATTTAATGTGGCACATAATTTTTTGGAGATTTTTAATTTTGATGCTGATAGTTACTGGCAGTATGACCTATGCAAGGTCATTTTGAAAAAGCTTCGGAAGAATCTAAAATCTGTAAGCAAATTACAACATGAAAGTAAGCCATTGCTAGAATTATTGAAAACCAGGGACTCTTGGGATGGGGTAGAAAAAGTGATGGAGGAAACTGTCTTTGACAAAAATATTTCAAAAGAAGAATTGTCATCACAAATTATGGAACAGGGAACAACAGAGCAGGGAAAACAAAATCAAAATGAAAATAGGAGGTCTGATAATTTCTACCAAAAAGCTACTCATCCATCTACAAAAGTTATCCCACAAAACATAAAGACATATTGTGAGGACAAAATGTAGAATAGAACCAAAATTACTAATTTTTGGACTATGAGGAAGAATCTCGGTGAACCAAAGACTAGTGCAGATCTTAATGGAATCCCAGAGGATTTTGAATTTATCAAGTTGTAGAATAATGAACATCCCAATGAAGCATATGACAAAAGTGATAAAGATGAGGATGAGGTTGATGAGAATACCAATACATAAGAAACTCAAATAGCTATTGTATACTCTGGGTCTACAAAATTAAGTGAGTCCATGAAAGAAAAATATACCAAATGGGGAAACCCTAATAAAAAAAAATGGGTTATGAAGGTGGTGGTCTAGGTCCTCGAGGAGAAGGTGATTGGATGCCACTGTTGACAAAACTTGTTCCACGAAAAAATGGTGAGACACCAATCATTGGAGGTGAATCATCATAGGAAGGTATTACTCATAACCCTGCTTCTTATTTTGTTAAATCTTCAAATCCAGTTTATGCAGACACTCAAACTCAATCACAAACACTAGCAAAACAAGGTAATCCTATTGGTGGCAAATCAAGTGCCACTAGTACGGAATCTAGGGATATTCCCCACACTCATATTCAATCACAACCAAAACATTGGATTGGTCATGGTGTTGAATCAAGTTCCACTATCATTGGTGTGGATGGTACCAACACTCAGATACATTCACAACTAGAACATGCTATTCATATTGAATCAAGTACCACTACCACTGGTGAGGACGACATGGGTACTAGTACTAGTTGTCGTGAATAAGTGAAACAACAAGAAATCTCTCACAAGAGGCCAACTATAGAAGATATTATACACTTACAGAATCCCATGGGAAGTGATCAAGATAGTGTGAAGAAGGGAAAGGTTATGACAAAAATGGTGAGTACAATATGAACTCTGTCCATTGCCACTCCAAATCTATCATTTGAAGCTTCAGAACAAACCCCTTAAAAGAGTCCAAAAACTCCACTTGCAAGTGACACTAGGATAGGATTAGGAATGGGTGTTGTTAATCCTCAAAATATGTTAGGTAGAAATGTAGGCATAGGTGGAGGTGTGTACATCACTGCAAATTCTATTTCACCTTTCAAACATTCAATTGCATTAGCAACCCTAGGTTTTCATTACAATACTTTGATGAATTTGTACAAAAATCAAATATGTATAAAGAAAAATAAATAACTTGAAGAGGGATGTAGCTACAGCTACTTCTGAGGAACGACCTACATCGAATAGGGTAATTCCACATATGACCCAAACAAAGAAATGATAGAGTACATGGTTGTTGTGCTCCCAGATAATAATTAAAATCTACCATAGAGTCAGATAGATCCCTCTCAATTTCATGTTAGCACCTTCCATATGGATTTTTCCAAAGTCAAAAATGTGGACAAAATTAATGTGTCAAAAAATACCAACAAAGTGGTCTATACAACACTGGTCAAGATGGAGAGAGAGAAAATTAAGCTGGAAAAACAAATAGAAAAGTTATAGGCAGACCTGGAAAATGAGAAAGAAAAGAGGAAAGCAACATATAATAAGTGGATTGAATTAGAGAAAAGGATAAAAAGATTTAACTCTACATTAGCAATTACAGAGCACGAACATATGGAGTCACAACTTAATGAACTAAACGAAAAATTGGTTGAAAGCAATAAAGAATTAGACAATGAAAAATCCACTTCAGCTAGATTATACAATAGTGTGGAGACTACTGCTGCCACAAACAAACATTTATAGGAGCAATTGGATCATTAGAGGGCAAATGAAAAAGAGTGGGAAGAAAAAGAAGAGGAAGAAAGAAAATCAAGTGAAAAAATGTGACAAGAGTTGCGGAAGGCTGAAAATATGATCAAAACTTTGGAGAACAGAATGAAGGAAAATTCTAAAAAGATAGTGAGGTATATAAAAACAAACATTTGGGGGTAAATAATGCAGAGGAATGGCTAGATGTGTCAGTCATTTCAATTGAATGAAAGTGTGAGAGGATACTATGTAAAGGTCAAGGAATACATTGGTTAGAACAAAGAGGTTTGTTCAAGAGAGGAAATTGCAAAACAATTTTTTCAAACACTCTACAAAGCCAGTGACAACTATTTGGTAACGAAGGGAATTTGTAGCCACATTGATGTCTTAGTAAAGGCATCATCTATCATTCAAAAATGTGAAAAACTACGGGAAGCAAAGGAATGTTTGGGTATGGCTGTAAAAAAAAGTGATGAAGCTGGATGAAAAGGAACAAAAATTGATAGAGCTTGGTTTGGCAAAGAGTGTTGATGCAAACAATCAATACATTGGAAATGTTTATTTCAAAAAGAAGATGGAGGAGAAAATGAACAGTGATGTAGAGCAGTTTCCTAAGGATAGTAGTGAGATGAATTTTTTGGGTTACATCAAAACATTGATAACATTGAATACAATATTGAATGAAACATTAGTGTCAAATTCAGATTCCTCTTCCAAATATGAAATACTGACAAATTTGCAAGTTGCATACCATACCTTACAATAAATTAGACTTCCATTAGATGCTGAGTGGAGCACCTTACAAAAAATTACAAGGTGATTTCATAATATGTATTGTCAACACAAGCCATCACAAATATGTAAATTGTGCCACAATGCCATGTAAACTTGTTTTTATGAAAGATATAATATAAATTACAGTTTCTTCTATCTTTTATGACTATGTAACTTTGTTCTAATCTGATCTTTATTTTAATTTTTAAAGGATTATAAGAAATGTTATTTCAGTGGGATTTTGTGTAATTGGACTATATTTTACTTTCCCATATGCAATGACAACTTGTAAAATAAATGACATATTCACTTTTAGCTAAAAAATAAATAACATATTCACTTTTAGATCTAAGTAATGAGAAGTAGAACAAATAAAATTTATCCCATCATGGACACTAGAATTAATAAATGTATGTATGTATGTATACATATATATGTAACATGTAGCTGTAAAAAAAAAAGTGCATCTCTAGTTACAAATGGATCTTTTTCATTGTAAGTTTGTTCAAAAAGATCTCTACCTTAGTACCTAGCAGGCCCATCGCCCAGGAAATTGTTTGACTTGCATCATATGATCATTCTTATATTGATCATGCACTATCACCACAATCCTGCAAAACTTGAGCATCCAATACTCAATGGAGTAAAGTTTGTCTGGCATAGAATTAAGCACTCCCATGTTTATAAAGCCAAAATTATCATATCCTCTTGTTGCTTGTCTAAAATTAAGTAAAAAAGAAAACCTCTAGATTCAAAATCTCTTCAACTCCTCTTCTGCTATCAAAATAGGATGAACCCGTATTGGCCAGTCGTCATAAAACCTTGCCAACTGAATAAACTTGTCATGAAATAAGATATGATTTTGTAGAATATTGCACAACTCATCAAATTTTTCAGTAATTTTCAAAATAGAATTTCTAGTAATATCATCTAAATTTGCATGTTCCAGCAACAATTCTAAACATTTGATTTGAGGAGACCAATTTTTTAAGTTGCATCTCAATCTAATTGTTTCCCTAACATAAGACTCATTCATTGTATTATGCAAATCTTTATAAGTCACCCAAACGAGTTCAACAACATCGTAGATGCAGGTTATCCTATATTCACACAGATTTATAGTCATCACAAATGAATCATTTATGATTGATAGCATGTAAACAAAAGGGTAGAGTGACAAGGTATTAATCACCGACTCTCTTCTCTCCATCATCGTTTGAAATTTTCTGAGCCACTTTTCTCCTTTTGAGCTCATCTTCCAACCTTGCTACTTTAGCCTTGAGTGCCTTTATCTCATGTGACAAGGTACTATTCTATTCAACCAAATCACTTACTCTCTTCTCTTCATCATCGTTTGAACTTTTCTTAGCCACGTTACTCCTTTTGAGCTCATCTTCTAACCTTGCTACTTCATCCTTGAGCACCTTTATCTCCTATGACAAGGAATTATTCTCTTCAACCAAATAACTGACTCTCTTCTCTTCATTATTGTTTGAACTTTTCTGAGCCACTTTGCTTATTTTGAGCTCATATTCCAACCTTACTACTTCATCCTTGAGCACCTTTATCTCCTATGACAAGGTACTATCCTTTTCAACAAAATCACTTACACTCTTCTCTTCATCAACTTTTGAACTTTTCTTAGGTACTTTGCTCATTTTGAGCTCATCTTCCAACCTTGATACTTCATCCTTGAGAGCCTTTATCTCTTGAAGTGAACTTGAAGAAACATAAAAGTTGAAGTAGGATGTAGAGAAGGTAGGAGTGACACCACCTTATTATACTCCTACAACAATTTTTCATTTTGAAGTTTTAACTTACTCAAATATTCTATAAGCTTGTTAACATCTGCCTAAGAATTCATTATCTCTTTTGTTAAGAGCATTGCAAATCTGTTACGAGGTCTCATTTTCATATTAGTCAAGTTACCGATAAGATCTCCTACCCTCTTCTTAATCTAGGATTTATGAATATGGTCATCATTAAATATTGACCACACTTCTAATGCCTCATACTGAGGGCTATAATATGACCCAAAATACAACTCTTGATCTTGCTCTTCAGTTGGTAAAGTTGCCAACTCTGAAGATTCCTTTCTTATGGTGTTCAATACAATTGCAAAAGAGACATCCCATCCTTCAAGTAACAAACAACCACTATTCCTTAATGTAAAGCGGAAAATCGCGATCGAACCCTAGTTGCTCTCCCCTCTTCCAACTCCAAGGAGAGAGAAGCGAGATTCACTAGGGTTGATGGTTTTCACTTAAGGGAGAGACTTTACATTCAAAAGAGGGGTTGAAACCCACAAGATCCAATCCCACACAATGCAAGATTGGATGCTAAATGTGTTTCAAGGGTTAAGAAAGCAAGGCTACCCTCTTTTGTAAAGAATGTTGATAGAAGAATTAAGCTAGGAATGCATAGAAAGTGACAAAGATTCGCTTATAAACTAAGATACGGATATAGGATGAAGCTGCGGACCTGGAATTAGCAGTAGAATGTCGATACGGTGCTGTCCTGCAAATTTGAGCAAAAGTTGTCGGGACGATGGTGCCCGGTGCCACGGTCCTCCGAAAAATCCGCGAAACGAAGGGGGATCTGTTCGTCTCTGCACAAGGATTCTAGATCTTCAATTTCAGCCGCGTACCTGCAACCTACACATAGAAAAGCGAAGACGATTGGGGGGTTAGGGATTAGGGGTTTGCCCTTAGGTCAAACCCCAGTTTTGGAATTAACCAAGAAATGAGAAATGCTGTAAATGTAAATGTATGTAATGTAAAACAAGTACTAATACCTTGTTGTAAGGATGTTTGTATCCTTATGTGCAAAGGTATAGATGTTGTTGTTTATTGTATGTTGTATGTTGTATGTAGCATGTAGTATGTGATCTCCTCTTCAATGGTTGAATCCTTGTCTTGAATGCAACACTTAGCCTTGAATGGAGACTTGAAATGATCAATTACTTGAAGGAATGCTTGAATGCTTGAATGCTTGAGTATAGTTTCCACGCTTGTATACATATGTCCCTCTTCTTACCCAAATGGGAGAGGAAAATGTAGTTTATATACTTGTCAATTAGGGCTGATAGACTGATTTTCCTGACCTTAGGCCGACCAGGAAAGATAATTTTCCAATTTGCAAACATAAAGACCTGAAGTCCAAAAGAGACCGGGCACAAAATAGGACCCAGGGACCAGGGCGCTAGGCGCCATGGTCCTGGGGGCCCAGGGTGCCCTGTTCCTAAAGGACCAGGGCACTGGGCGCTCTGGTCCCACCTCCCAGGACAGCAGGGTGCAAAGGAGGTTCAGGCCAGGGTGCAAGAAAATGCAGTTTTCAGTGTCGTGAGCAAGTTTTGGGTTCTCCATTCAGGTTGCGTGTTGCGTCGCCATCATGAAGACCGTAATGCAGTCGAAATTGCAAGTGTCGCAATTTTAGGACGCTACACTTACAAACTACCTTGCCTCCTCAGGGGTCATCTTTGATATGAAATAATTAACCTTCTCTAAAACTTTAGCTATAGATCTATCAATATCGTTGTCTGTCGGATTCCTCAATGCCAACCTTTCTATGAGCATATTGGAAAATTGCTCCCTTTATTTTTTAGGAAAAAGTCCCTGAACTCTCAGGACTACACAAATTTTTCATTAGAAAAAAATGTAGAGCATGCCAATGGTCTAACGTCATCTCTTGTGTTTACTCTTTTAAAATTTATGACACTTTGTTCCTCCAATTCAGTGTATACCACTTTGTATGTTGGGTCAATATTTTTCATTTTTTCTTCTGCCATGTGTATTCTACACTGAACTTCGACATCAAAAGAAGCATTTCTAATTAAGTCCTCAAAATGATCATGATCATGAACAAAGGCTACCAATATAAACCCAACCCTAGGCTAATCAATAAAATGTTCTAGATCAAATTTCTAAATTTTGCAAAGTTCAATTTGTATGGTAGTAACTTGTAATATAACAGGTCGAATCCTCCTTTTCCCGAGATCTCAAAATCACACAAAAAATATGATTTTTGGGAGGAAGGAGCCCTTCTTTACCTTTAGGTTTCGTAAATGAGCCTTGTGAGACTCATTCAACTGCCAAATTATTTCTAAGAAAGCAATTCTATTTGGTACATATCTAGGAAAAACATGAGGTTTAATTGGTGCACTGTAAACTCTGATGATTGTGTACCTGGGGTAGAAAAACTAGTCTCCCTAGTTATGGTAGATTCCTAGCTTGGGATCTAGCTCAAAAGGCCTCAAAAATCTCCTCACCATGTCTGATAATCTCCAATTTATTGGGTACCCCAAATTTTGTAGCACAACTTTGATAGAGAGCTCCTCAAACATGACATAATTGGAGTTGTCACGGTGCATTTCCCATTAATACATCTATTCTTGGATAGGCAACCTCTAGTTTTCTTAATCTACATTTCTCAAATTCAGCTCTGGGCCCCAAGGGAAAGGAGAAACCTTTCTTCCACCATAAAGAAGTAATATTTTGCCAAGATCAAGGGTACAATGAAAAGCACAAAAGAGAGACAATAGTGTGATAAGAACAAAATTGTATTCTCATCAATATGTAAATGATCAATTGCATTAACCAATACAATGAATATGGGCCTTCTTATATAGGTAAGGCCATATGGATATGTGAGCACACAATCATGACATGTGGCAAAATGAGAAACAAGGGTAGGTGAGAAAAATTAGGGGTAGGTAGGAGAAATAATATAATATTCCACAAGAGGTGGATGACCCACTGAATGTGGAGTGTAACAGTAAGATAAGACCACAAAAGGTGTAATTTCTCCTACAAGCTACATCCCTATGTGCACACTTCCCTAAGTGTCTCATATCCAAACTATGATGAGATGCATTACCCTAAGTTAACTTAAGTAAAGTGTAATAATATCCATGATGAATAATTATTTACACCAACAAAAAAAATGTGGCACAATAGAGAATACCACCAAAATCAAACAACAAGGATACCATTTTGGATATCCAAAAGGGCTTCGTGAATACAATTGGAAATGAATGAGGAAAAGTCAAAGAAGGTGTTGCTATAAGTGTGCTAGATTTCGGCAGCCAACATCATAAGATGCACAGGAATCTTGGACTTTACATTGATTCCCAACACTTGGAAAAGTGCAAAGTAAGTGTATATGAAATAATCCTCAAAAATTTGATAATCAAAGGGCTCAACATTTGTCTTCTAAAATGCAATAGGCATCTCTTCCCCCTTCTTCCTTCTATGAAATGGAAGCCATTTAACATTGAAGCTACCATTGTCCCTACCGTATTCCCTCCCTAGAGAGAGAAAATCAATGGGCACCTGCAACTAGGAATTAGAGTTTAACATAAATGTTTCAGAAATAGATTCCCTGTACTCAAACTTGGCCAAGAAAATACCCTTCTCTATCAAGATAGATCGACTGTCTGGATTATAGCTTTTTGCCAAAACTCTAATTAGGTCTATATTGACAAAAAGATTTGAGATGAAAAGCCTTCCCAAATCCAATCTCCATGCATTTTTCACTGGAATTGGGGCTCTACTCATGTTGTAAAAAAACAAGAACAAATCCATTCCGCTAATCGACATGTAAGGATCCCCACACGATGATGTCCTATCCACAACTATATCAGATATAATATCCATAACCTGGGCATGCCTTCCCCTTTTTGAAGAACCAGACAATTGAGTAATAATATCTTCATCCAAGGCCCTCTTAGCATTAGTTGAACCTCTTATTGAATTTCCACTCATCCTATTTAAACTTATGATAATTAAGAAATTTACAAACAACACTTCAAAAATGAAATTGAGTATTCAAAATTTATCACAAAATTGCAATCTGAGTACTACTTTTCTAAAACTAAGCCTAAAATACTAAGAAAACCCTTTTGTAGATATAAAAAATTAAATCAAAATACAGAATGTCAACTTACTTGTACTTGATACCACACTCAACAGTATCAAAGTTCAAACCTTTGCAGTTTCGTTAGATGCTAATGCTTGGAGTTGTAGTGTTGGACTGTCTAAATTACACAAATTTGTCAACTACAACTCTTCATAAATATTGAATTATCTAAAATTGAATGCAATTAACAAGTGACCAGGCATGTTCGAGGAGAACTAGCAAAAACTGCCCACGAAACAACATAAAACAAACCCTACCTCATAGTTTTGAACCTGAGTCGTTGATCTTAATCGATCAATAAGATCGTCGCTAGTAGTAAATCTATCATTTTGCATCTATTTCTAATAAAAGGGGACAGATGGCATAATTTTACATAATTGCATATCGGTGGTAGGACCCATCATTTAAAGAACGGACAATAATTTATTTGTTAATTGATTATAAGAGGGTCCCATGAAGGTCTGTGGCAAGTTGTAGCTTTGTCACACTATGGTAACTAACCACTCATATAGTACCAAACCCATGTGGCACTATTTTATATCATTGCATATTGCTAGTAGGATTAGGATCCACCACTTGAAGACTAAATTAATAGTTTAAAACTAATTCACACTATAAAATATTAAAATAATTTCATAAGTTATTTGTTAATTATTTATAAGAAGGTCACAAAGATTTGTGTCATGTGGCAAGTTATGGCCTCATCGCACTATGGTGGTAGGCTCATCTTAAACAACATGCGATAGAATTAACCAGCCATATAGCAGCAAACCCACGTGGCATTATTTCGCATTGTTGCATATGTTAGTAGGACCCAAAGACTTAAAAAATTAATAGTTTAAAGGTAAATTGCAACTTAAAAAAAATTAAAATGATTACAAAATTTATTTGATAATTGTTTATAAGATGGTCCCACAAAAGTTTGTGGAAAGAGAATTTGACAAACAGAAATTGGAAATCTAATAAGTCCAAATTGAAGACAATGTTTACAAAGATTATACAACAAAACATGCAACACAGTAAAGGTAATCAACATTGCAGCAAGTTAATATATAGTTTATAAATAAAAAATTAAAAAGTGCACGTGGATTTACAATAGTATAAAGAAATCAATTTGGATTTTGCAATACCATTCATGATTCATGAATTATAGTAAATAGCATAAATACCTAGTCATAGTCTGAGTTTCGACAGTCTCCTACAAAATGCTAAATCTAACTGACTAACAGTTGACTTGTCACGACTGACCCAAATCCAATTGTCAATTCATCTCGTCTAACTGTACTTCACTTTCTCTTTCATTCTCACCATCATTTTGCTCGCTTACATTATTCTTAGCATGACTACTAGAAATTGATGAGCTCTGCATTTTAGCATTGTCATTGCTAGTTGAAATGTTTCCTAAACCTCTCCTTTCAATTGTGAATGTCCAGTGTGCGAGTGCCCTCTTATAAGAAATATTTCAGCATTATACTAACTAGTATAAATCCTCAATCAAACTTCCACATTTTTGCCGAGTTTGTTTTTTGTCTCTGATTTTAAGAATCCCAATGCACTGAAAACACTCTCATCCTCAATAGAACCCAAAATCATTGTTTGATACAAGTTAGATAGTTTGAAATATTCTGAGATTTCTTCACCCAACATTGAGCTCTGACTAATTTTTTCCCTAAGCCGTGTTATTGATCCTAGTAGCTACGCACTGTCCAAATCCTTAACCTATTCATGAATTGTTGCTGCAAAATGGGCAAATTGCTCTGCAAGATTAGTTCTACTTATAGTTCCTTCTAATTCATTTCCATCAACATTGAAATTGGGACTCTTACCAAAATAATTCACCAATTCCAGTAGCCTCTTATGAAAATCTTGTGGATCAAGCGTTCTCCAAAAATTAGGATAGACGATAGACATGGTTTCTAATAGTTCCTCCAAGGGAATTGCTTTAAAATATGTGTTGAAACCTCTTTTGCAATCTTCTATAAATTGGTGTACACAAAAATCACAATATTGTTGAAATATTTCACTATAATAGGTCCATCTCTCATTCTAGTAGACCACACGCTGGAACACATGCCATAGTAGAACATTGGTATTTGCTTTCCACGTACAAGAACTCATAAATCACCGCGATCATTAAACCATAAATAATTATTAGCATGACCCAAATTTGTAATCTGATTCCATTTACTATATGCTTCATCATTGAATTGATAATCATTTAGATATTGATTATCAATGCCCATGAAAGTCATTCTACGCAGCGTAGCATATTCTTGAACATACATAGTTCTCTCTTGGGCTTGTTCAATAAGCAATTTCATTTGGTCCAACAGGGGGAGAATACCAGCCAAGGTTAACAGTGTCTCTACATCAGTTAACCTATGCAAAAGTGTAGCACATTGAGCGTCTTTCCTTTGTTCGTACATTAGACCAACCAAGGATCTATATTCTGAGAAAACTCATTTCACAGATCCATGAATAGAGATCCATCTAGTATCAACATCCTTAAGTAGATTGTTACCATCGGTTATTCCTTCAGCAAATTTCTAAAATTTTAAAAAACATTTGGGACTACAAAAAAAGTATGTGTAGAGATCGTGAATTATCTCATCAACTCTGGCCACCTCTTCATGATCATGCATAATTTTACATGCTAAATTAAGTCTATGCGCCATGTAGTGAATAGAAACCATATATGGTCTGCAATGCTCATTTGTAGCTTTTCACATAGACTATTCCTATGAGCTTGCATCACTACAACTCTGTCTACTCCTACACACACTAGCTTTTTGGAAATAGTAAAGTCATCCATACTAGAAATTTCATTTAAACATTTCTTAGCCAGTTCATACATACTTTACATGTTGGTGTTCTCCATCTTAACAACCCAGAGTAGATGAGGGTGCTAGACATGGTTTTGGATAATATGCACATGCATACACATCCAACAAGTATTGTCCACCATTGTAACTTCATCTAAAGATAATGCAATATAGTTTGACTCCTTTACTTTTTCTCGTAGATCACTTATTTCCACTTCAGCAAGACAACTCGTCAAATACCATCCATTGTTTACTGACCAATGAGTTGCAGGATATCTTGGAACACTTAGAAATCTTAATAATCCAGCAATATCAGAGTAGTCTATCATAGGATGACCTCTACTCAAAAGATTAAAAAGAGTAGCCAACTTAATAGTTTTGGACATATATGTTTCATCCATAACCTTTTGAAATTCAGGTTCAAGTGAACCCATGTGTTTTCCTTTCTCCTATTTTTCTTTATCCATATTAAATTCCTCTACATACTTGACATGCTTACCTTCTTCCTTGTTTTTTCATCTAACCACTGATACTTGCTTTTCTTCTATGGTTTGATTCTCATAAACTTTATCGATGTTCTTTTCTATTGTATCCAATTTCAGCTGCAGTTTTTTTTCCTTACCATGTTTCCAAGTATAGATTATATACAAACATTCTAGTGGAGGTTTTCCTTTCTCTGGATTTGGCACTGGCTCAATGAATGTGTACTTTGAACTCCAACTTATCTGAAATGACCTTATCGCATCCCACTCTTGCCCAATTTTTGTTGTTGATTTTCTTTCCCTCTTCCATGCATTGACTGGAGCAGCATTACTGATATCGTCAATAGCAGCATTACCGCCATTGTTAGTAGTAGCATCACCAACATTATCAGCAGTAAAATCACCACTATTTACACCAGCATATGTGGCAGTATCAGAAACCACATCACCCACACTACCAACAATAGTGACATTGTTAGCAATAGCATCACCGACATTGTCAACTAAGATGACTATTTTAGTCTGGCTACTCTGGGTACCCATTGGAACATTCTCTATGATAGAGTTAGAGGCATCAAGTGCAAGTGTTGATGTTGTAGCTCTTCTTGATCGAGTGCCAAAGTATGACCTGATATTATTATTTATGCATTTGGACGGCCTCCCTCCATCACTTTCAAGAGTTCTGCCGCTCGACATATCTTACTAATAAAAATTGCAAGAAGGAATCTAATTCCTATAGGCTATGAAATACTGTAATAGATAAAAAGGGAAAAATAAAATAGATAAACTTTGTATCATGTTGTAACAATGCATTCTATGTAAAGAATAGAAGATTAAAATGGAAAAACTAAGCCATAACAACTAAGCTGCAAGAAAATTCTGAAATCAAAATGATAGACACCGAGACACTAACAAATCATAATGGAAAACACTAAAATCAATCTTATATCCTTTGTCACTTACCGTTAGTTTCATAGTGACAGTCAGCGACTCAACATCTAAAGAATTCCTCAACAACTTGTGCCTAGAGAAGAGCATGTGGATTCTAGAAGTGCAGACCGATCCAAACAAGGTGTAAACTATAAAATGTCACCTTCTCATGTATTTATATAAAGAAATTTTGGCAAATTGCATGCCATTCTACAATTGGGATACAAAAATTTGGCAAAATTAGGGTGGATTATGTTGTGAATGGGTCAGCATCCTTCGTGGGGATTCGCAACATGGTTTAATGGCCTCTCACGGATTGAGGATTCTATAAGTTTAGTGGTTGTATTGGGCACTGATAGGTCGATCTTTTGGTGTAATGAAAACCTTAGCTTGTAATAAGTGGTAACAGAGCTTGGTCATAGGTTCAAATCACGCAGGCCAGAAATGAGTGATGCTTGGAGGGGAATTGTTGGCAGTGGGCGAGCATCCCTCAAAGGGATTCACAACATGGTTAAATAGCCTCCTATGGATTCTATAAGTCTAGTGGTTGTATCGGGCATTGGCATGTCGATCTTTTGGTGCAATGACAACTCTATCTTGTAACAGATTAAGGCGGTGCAATTTTAAATTTGAAGGCAAATTATGGAGCTGGCATTAATGTTCAATACCAGTGGGGGAAAATTGGGGTTGGCCTCAAGAACAAAATAATTAATGTTATTTGCGGTATGGCCCCTCAAAATTTAAAAATTATTGTGTCGATATTGGGGAATGCATGTGTGTCCATCGGTGGCTTCTTGCATTCATCCGAAAACTTCAGGGAGAAATTAGGACTAATAAATATTCAAGCCAAGTATGATCTAGTGGTGAATAAACCTTGTTTCAAAAAAATGTCCAACCAAAAGGTGGCGGAAAAAAGGGCCATGGGATAGATTTTGCATGAATACAAGGTGATCCGACCACTCGTATAATGGTTTTATTTGCCAAATTTCTGATGTGATCGACCTACGTAGTTCGTCGATTGGCAAATATTCGCTACTACAAAACCTACTGAAGGAACCTCTTAGTAGCCTATCTCTCAAGACCTCGGTCTTCACATGCAAGCCCACTCCCACTATCATGTTCCCAAAACAACAATAACAATAAGAAGGCCCAAAGAAACATCCAAAAGATTCCATAACAACACATAAGAAGACATAGCCATCAATATCAATCAAGAGCCTCAATGGAAGATAATGAATCAAAAGCCATCTCATGGGTAATCAAAATCTGCCATAAACATGAAATAATCCTCAACAGCAAGGCTTATCAACTCACTAGAGAAAAACAATAAATAAACCTCACAAACTAACTTATCAACATGTTGGAGAAGCACAAATCCTCTATGACAAGGCATATCAACTTTCTGGAGCATAAAATCACAATAAAACCTCAAATCTGAAAGTGCACAATATAGGAAAACATCAAAATGACTCAATACAATCCTCTAGTACAAACACAAATCTAGAAAAATCAGAACAAAGTGACAAAATAGGACAAAACACATACTCTGAGTAGTTTAGCGCAGTTGTGATGCAGAACAACGCATATATTATGTTCTACAGTGCATATACAAAGTTCCGCATTGCTTTTATTGAATCTAACAATGCTTATGACCTATTCTATTTCACATTTTCTCAGAGTAATAGTGCGTGCAGAAACATTCAACGCATATGTAAAAACTAGCAGTGCATATGAAAGACAGAAAAGTGCATATAAGAAACAGAAACTTGCATTCATTAAATCATGTAGCACATTTACAGTTCTAGTTCTTTTGCTCAAATAAGTTACAGACTTATAGAAATTTGCGACAAAGAAATAAAATCAAAGGCATAATAATAAGACCCGAATAAGATCTCAATAGAGACAACCAGACAATATGAAATGAAAGATATAACAAAATATAAAAAGCATAATCAATAATGAGAGTAAATATAAAAACAAGCCTCATAGATCACCGCCAAAGCTCACTCAGATAAATATAAAGAACCAATATGACTTCCGCAACACCAAAGGAAAAAAAATCATTCAAAGATGCAATACTAAAGCCTTGAAAAATCACACCCAAATCTCTTACACGAATAAGAATTCTGAATGCACAGGAAGCCAGTCGCAAAGTCGTCTACTCACGGCAACAATAAACTCAGAATAATAATAATTCTTCCCCAAAACTATAATTGAAAACTATATAATATAAATTTCCATGAAACATTTCTATCACAAACTATATAAAAACCATACAAATATTGTTTTCCCAAGCCCGGGAGATAATAATTTCTGTAGACATGACACAAACAAGATTTTGAAAATAAAATAAAAAAGTAAGATCCTCCAACTTGGAAATTGAAGTGATGGAATGAAAATATGATGAAGCACAAAACCAATCGAAGCCAAAATGCAAAAGCTCCAATCTTCAACAAAATTTATCAAATAGACAAGCAAAATCTTCGAATGGTAACTTGGCAAAATGCACAAACTATCATTTAAATAGAAAATACATTCAAAACCAAGCCTCAAAATAGACCACTCAAAATAATAAAAAAACCAATAAATCTTACCTAGCCATCCTCATACAATATTTTATTTTCCCTATACATATTTAACCAATAACAATTAACGGTAGGTAGGAAATATAATAAAGCTTATCTACCAAATAACAAGAGAATATAATAATAAGAATACTATAAGTATTATTCACCATGTGAATAAATAATAACCATGCCCAATTAAATAACCAACGAATATTAATTAAAATAGATCCAATTGAATAATTAAATAATTAAATAATTAAATACAAATAGATCCAATTAAATAATTAAATAATTAAATAAACAATAAAATAATAAATAAATGAATAAATAATATTAAACAATAATTACCTAATAAATAATAAACTAGTAATTAATAAATAAACACTAAATTACCAAATAAATAAATAATCAAATCAAACTATAATAATTCATCAATTAATTAAATAAATAGATCAACAACTACATATTCACAAGCCAACACAAACTACACCTCATTGACTGACATGGTGAATCATGCCAAGACAACTTGACAAACTAGGGTAGACATCTTAAGCCTAGATTATATGAAGGGAACTCATGCCATCTCCGACAACTTTCTATTGGGATTTAAAGACACGCTCAAACTTGTGAAGCTAGGTGGAGTCAATGTCTGGTAGCTGCAAAACTTGCATCCACAAATCCTTGATACAACATATACAAATATATCATAGACAAGCAAGTGATAGAGAATCGTAATGCCACATCATGCTTGCAGTGAGTGATTTGACATTGTCCCTATCATGAAGATAGTCATAGAACACACCTACACATCATAATGCCAATCATCACATAGAATCATGAGAAAGGGTTAGTGTAACCAAAATTGTCATCAAATCCATAAGCAATATAATCCATCCAACATAGAAAAACATATAGGATCCATCAACATATATCCATCATATAACATGATCATAAATAGAAAATATCATCAACCAAATAGATCATCAAGTAGCATATGTCCATATAGGTCTAGCATCATCATGAACATCTAAAATGTAAAATATAGTCATAGTCCCAATCCAAAACATCATAAATGAGTCTTGAAAGTCTATCATGCATGAAAAAAAAGACAAGTTGAGGAGGGACACTACAATTCATACCTTCCCCCTATTTCCAGGTGAAAGAGATTTGTGATGAAGGATGACACACATTTGAAAGAATATGATAAACTAAGTTTATGATAGGTATACATTTCCTAGCTAAGAAGAGGTTGAAGCCAAGGACTTACACCTCTTGTACAGGGTAGAATCCTTGAGCAGAAGATAACTTCACACAAGGAATGATACCAAATTATAAGTAAACACCACTCAACAAAGGAAAAGTAGATCCCTAGAGAATGTAAGAGAGAGAAATTATTGCCCCCCAAAGTGCAAGGATAATTAGAAAAATTACACAACTTCCAATGATAAATTATTCATAAGAGACATACTATCTCAAACAAAGAATAGATCCTAACCAAGGAACAAATATGTGCTCGCATGAAGAATAATCCTATGCAAGAAAAGACATCTATGTATAATGGATCTTTTAATAAAGAGTTAATATTCAAAGAGGGAGCATGAGAAAAAGAATTATAAACCCTTCTATGAAGAGATTAGATATGAATATTTAATGCACAATATACTCACATAGATATACATTCAATGTAAGAAAAGACATTAATATATGTAAAATGTGTCTTCCTAGAAGAGAAAATCTTTAAAGAGAGAAAGGGGGAGAGAAGGTTACATATTTCACTTAAGGAGAGATTGGTCATAAAATATATATCATGTCATGTTAGATAGGATATCAACATATGAGAAATGCAACTCCTATAGGGAATAATAAAACTTTAGATATGAAGGGAGAAAGGGAGAAGCCATCCTTGACCCCCAAGCAAGAAGAAAGAGATGGATTAGGGGGGAGGATCACATATTTCCTTAGGAGAGATTATCCATAAGTGATGTGCCATTTCAAACCAAGAAGAATTCCTATGCATGGATTATGCATGCATTCACCTGAAAGATAAGCATATGCAATAAAGGACATCAATTTATGAAAAATGCACTCCATAAAGAAAATGGTGAAATTTTAAAGATGATAGATAAGATAGGTGTGAAAGTGAACCATGTTGCTACCCCAAGATATATTAAATTGAAAAAGCACCACCTCTAAATACAAAGAGCCCCCAATTAAGTTAACCACTTGTGTTATAGGGTGAGGATAAATATGAGGGTGAGGGGAGTGCTAAGGCACTACCTTTTCACCAAGAAAGAGAGCAATATTTGTTGAATGATGTATACAAGCATGATCATATTGTTCTTGAAAAAATTATTTAAATGCTTTACATTTTTCAAGAAAAAGAGAACCCTGATAATGAAAACACAATATCCACTTCATTCTTTATGCTTAGTGCTAAATTTCACAAAGGAAAAAACAACACTCTTGTCATACTTCAACTTCCAAAAGATTCTAGTTGCTAATTATTCTTGATCATCAATAGGTTTAGATTTAGACTTTTGAGATTTAGGACAAGAAGAAGAAGAATTGTCTTGAATGATTTTAATTGTTCCATTATCAACTAGTTTTTGTATACCTTCTTGAAAATCTGGAAAGTCACTAGCATCATGATCATGAGTTTGATGAAATGAACAAAAATGAGTCTTTGAAGAAGAAGTCCTTTTAGCCTCTTGACGCATCCTTTATCTGGAAAGATAATCCTTAAAGTCTTGAATCCTAAGGAGGTCATCCATAGGAGAATTATGAGCATACGACACATTAGGATGCTATATCATCAAAACAAAAACATGAAACACAAAATGGATGTGGGAAAAGCTAGGCAGGAAGGCAAGGTGATAAGGCATAGGACCAATCCTCTCCAAATATTAAAACGTCCAACAAAATTAGGTACCAAATTAGAGCCTTTTCCATAACAGATCGGACTCTTTCATGGGTGAACTCTCAAGAACACCTTGTCACCTATAGAAAATTGCTTGTCCATTCGATGAGCATCTACATACTTCTATTGTCTATCCTATGCCACTACCAAATCCTCTCTAATGCAAACGACTTATTGCTCAATATCCCACAACATCTCTGAACCAATATGCACTATGTCCTCCAAACAATCCCAACTCAAGGGTCTACGACATAGTCTACCATACAAATCCTGAAAAGGAGACAGACTAATAGAGTTGTGATAACCATTATTGTATGCAAACTCCACCAGATAGAGATAATCCTCCCAATGAGACTGTTGATCCATGACATACATCCTCAACATATCCTCCAAAACCTGATTAACTCGCTTAGTCTTACCATCTATCTTAGGATGATATGTCAAACTAAAGTTCAGTTGCATCCCTAAACCATGTTGAAGGGCTATCCAAAAAGCTGATATGAACATTTGATCATGATTTGATATAATCCGTTGAGGTATACCATGCAACCTCACTACTCCCTCCATGAAAATGCAAGTTATTATCATTGGTATATATGAAGATCTGATTGGAGAAAAGTGTGCCACCTTTTGTCAACCTATCAATGGTGACCATAATAGTATCATGACGATGAGAAGTCATAGGCAATCCAACTATAAAATCCATAGATATGATATCCCATTTCCATCCTAGAACCAAGTTTGACTCTATCAAACCTGTTGGATGCTAATGTTCTGCCTTCACTCACTAAAGCTCCAAGCAACATGACACAAAATCTACAATATCTCTCCTCATACTATCCCAATGGTACAACTACCTCAAATTTGTGTGCATCTTCTTGACACCTGGATGTGCTGAGTAAGGTGCACAATGTGCCTCTAACATGATCAAATCTCAAAAACCATCTGAAGGTGGAACATAAATACATCCCAAATGCCTGAGAAGATCATCTGACTCAATTCAATAACCTACACATTTTCTCTCAAGAGCTCTACCTGAAGCAACCTCTACACTATCCTTCTGGTACTATGCATCTGAAGGAAGGGCACTGAGAATATGACTCCTCAAATCCACACTAAGATACATTGTTTAAATGCCTCCTACGGCTCAATGGCTACCACATTCTCCATACCCTGGATATATCTCACCTCAAAATCATACTCACACAAAAACTCCATCCATCGCCTCTATCTAGCATTCAAATACGATTGTGTGAAGATGTACTACAAACTGCGGTGATCACTATGCAACTCAAATTGATGCCTAAGAAGAAAGTGCCTTCATCTAATTACAGCATGAACCACTACCACTAACTCTAGATCTTGAGTGGGGTAATTCAACTCATTTTCTTTGAGTTTATGTGACTCATATGCAATCACATGGCCATCCTACATCAACAATGCTCCAAGACCTTCCAAATAAGCATCTATACACACCACAAAATCCCCCAAAGGATCTGGCACTGCTAGAATAGGTGCACTGTCAAACACTCCTTAAGGATCTGAAATGCTATCTCACACTGCTCTGTCCAAACAAACTTCTTCCCTTTCCTCTAAAGATAAGTGATAGGATGCGGTGTCCTTGAGAAATCCTGAACAAAACTGCAATAATATCTTGTGAGACCCATGAAACTATGAACCTCACCCATATTAGTGGGTGTTGTCTACTCAACAGTTGCCTAAATCTTATAAGGATCAACTATGATTCCCTCTCCTAAAATTACATGTCCAAGATATTGAACCTCTGACTGGAAGAATTCACACTTTGCCATATTGACATACAACTGATTCTCCCAAAGGCATTGCAAAACCTATCTCATATGATCCTCATTCTCCTCAACTGATCTTGAATATACCAAAGTATCATCTAGAAACAAAAGCACAAATATATCCAAATAGGTCCTAAAAACACCATTCATAAAACTCATGAAAATCGATGGTGCATTCGTGAGACCAAAAGGTACCACTGTAAACTCATAATGTCCATATCTAGTACATAATATTGTGTGATGAATATCGGCATCATGAATCCTAAGCTGGTGATACCCAGACTTAATATATATCTTAGAGAAGATGTTTGCATCATTAATCTAATCAAATAAATCATCTATCCTTGACAAAGGATATCAATTCTTCACTGCCACCTTAATAAGATGCCTATAGTCAAAGCAGAAGCGAAGAGATCAATCCTTCTTTTTCACAAACAACACAGGTGCACCCCATGGGGACACACTAGGATGAATAAATCCCTTAGCTCGAACATCCTCTAACTACAATCTCAACTTTCCCAACTCCTGAGTAGTCATCCAAAAGGGAGCCTTATAGATAGGCTCAACTCCTAGTACCAAATCAAGCTTGAGTGACATGATCAAAATCTATCTTAAAAACATCCACAAACTCCTGAAAGATAGGATGACGTTGAAGAAGATCATCTGAACTTTCTCCCTCAACCACATCATTCACCCTCACCACAAACAATTGGCAACCCTTATGTGCACACCTCTTCATATGCATAGCGAAAATCATGCAAAGAGAAATAGGTCTCTGAATACCTACTATCTCCACATGCTTTCCACCAGCATCCACATACTACACTCTATTATCCCAACAATCAATCTGATCTTGATAAGAATCAAGCCATTCCATGCCAAGAACAACATCACAAGATCCCAAAGATAAGATACAAAGATCTACTGTGGTACGAAAACCACCCAAAACCAAGGAACAACCAAGCACAAGGGAATCCACTACTACCTTAGATCCCATGGCTAACTCTACCTATCACCTATTGTCCTTCTTTTCCATAGCACTCCCACATCGCTCTACTAGAAAAGGAGAAATAAAGGAATTTGAAGCTCCTGAATCAAATAACACAGTGCAAGAGATACCACCTATCTCAAGAGATACCACCTATCTCACCTATGGTATCAAAAACTATTGCTTGGTGCTTAGCATGATGGTTATCAACCATCGTAAACACATGATGGGATCTACCTACATCTCCAACTGTAGGCTCAGAAGTAGTTGGCTTCTGTCCTAAAATCTAAGTAGTCCACTGAGAGCAATAAGTAGCAATGTGTCCTAGCTGCCCTCATGAAATAAAATCTCTCCTACCAAATCCTCTACTCACTGGAGTAGCACTTGACTTCTGAACACTGCCTCTACTAGAAGTTGGGTAAGAACTTTGCACTGGCTAAGAAGGAGTAGTCCTCCTATCCCACCGATGATTTTGATTCCTGTCAACCTGAAATCTAGCACCACACACAAAGTTTTGACCCTGAGAATACCTCCTCTTAAACCACTCGCCACTACAGAAAGAAGAAGGATAGCTCCTAGCAACACCTGAAGACTGGGGTTGAGAACCTCTCACAATAGATCCTTCAACTGGAGCACTAACTGTCTATCCACCTGTCGCACCTCCTATAGCCAAAGCAAGATTCTCCTTTGCTATCCATGCTTTCTCAACAACTACCTCCAAAGTGTTAGGTTTGTGCATATGAACCTCACCACTAATTTGGTCACTGAGACCTCTCACAAAATATTGAATCAACATCGACTCATCATCCACAATCCTAACATACTGCCTAAGCTCAAAGAATATACCCTCATACTACTGGACTGTCATCATCTATTGCCTCAAATCATGGAACTCATCGACCTTCCTCTGCTTCCAATTCTCTAAAAGGAATCAAGCACAAAACCGATCAAGGAACAACTCCCAAGATAGTGTCACTATGTCCAAATGCAGCTTTTTCTCCTCTATATGCCACCATGTTATCATAAAATCATGAACATGCATAATCTCACACCTCACCTTGATGTTATTACTACATGGGTGCATAGAAAAACACCTACCAAATTCCAATAGCCAAGTCACCACCTCCAAGCCACTTCCTAAGCCATCAAAAGTAGGAGGGCGAGTCCTCATTAGATCTCTCATGTGACCAACTACAAGAGCCTCCTGATCCACCTCAACTCTCCTCCTAGGAGAATGTGAATGTTCTCTCTCCTAATTTTCTAAATGATGAGACTCCTCTTGCTGGTTCTCCTCCTGTCTTGGTCCTAAACAACCAGGAAGATCTTGAAGCATGTTCACCAATTGCGGAATCGCATCACCTCCAAGCTGATTTTGTTACTACTCCTCATGGTGTGACTCTTCAAAAATCTCAGGACGAGGATTTTGATGAGTACCCATGCAACCAACATGACCACAACCTCTACCCCTAGCAGGAATTTTGTCTAAGAAAGACGCAAAGAAAGATATAAGCTAACAGAATAGGAAAACTAGAACAAAACCAAGAAGTAGGGATAAAATCATTGGGCTTACCAATGCTAAATGATAATATGCACAATGGGCTCAAATGAAACTAGATTACCCAGTGTATGAACATGGGCTCTGATACCAGATGTAATGCCTGCCAAAATACCCTAGAGAAATAAACAATTAACACACTAATGAAGATTTTTTTTTTAAATTAACATTTAACGCAACACATATCATCATCTACAAATTACATAAATTAACATCTACTCATTATGAACATGAATCATAACACATAAAAACTAATTACGCAAGTGGAATAACACAACATCACTAACATCTCTCTAGGGTATCTTAATGTCATTACTTATTCAACAAACATAAGCAATAACAATCTACTCATTTCCATTACAATACTTAATATATTCAATATCCATTTAATACTCTTAATTCCTATCTTTCATGATATGCAACTATTAGCATGACATTCTTACTTTCCATGCAACCCAATCCATTTCCTTAAGCTCATTTTATTAGCCAATTCAAAAAGTTCCTAATCCCCTTATCCATTTCCTTCACTATCATGATCACATTCCTTTTACCAAGATTATCTAAATGCAAGCTATACATGATTTATTATTGATTCCTATCCTTTAACATGAACATAAATATAAATGTCATTTGCATAAACACAATATTATCTACCAATCAAAATTCCTACCATATAACAAATCCATTTATGTAAATTCCTTTAAACATTAAGCCCTACAAATCATCCATTGACCATAGGTTGCTTTCTAACCACCATATTTAACCATATTAATAATCTCATTACAAACATCCAAAAACACAAATCTACTTCATTTTAAGATAAATCCATCATATCCATCTAATGAGATGATTCCATTTATTACAAGAATAAAAGCATAGTACATCTCAACATTTATCTCTATAATCATATACCAAGTCCTAAGGTAACATCCACTATAGCTAATACATGAACATTACATCAAGATCATTTTTCTCCTAATACATAATCTCATCTACATCCTTACAAGATAATTACATTACATTTTCCATGATATCAAATACATTCATCGGCTACAAAGGTCAACCATAATCTACAATGAAGAATCCACATCCATGCATGAAGAAACCAATGAAGACATCCCAATGGAAGAAGGCATCAACCACTCGACCATGTGGAACCAAAGGAACCACCTCCCATGCTTGGAGATGACACAAGGTCCCAACACACACTCTATACCTAAGTTCACACCTAACAACCAAAGGGACTCAACAACTCAAGCACTACAACAATACATAACATTCACTAATCACAAGGCAATCACAAATAAAAACTCTCAGAGGCATATAAAGAAGTGAAGATAGAAATGAAAAACAACAAAGGACACATGTAAGACTGGAGTGGCATCAGATGCTATCCTCCAAAATAGAACAACACTACCCTAAAAAGTATTATCCTGATAGACTTGTGGAGCCATCTCGACCTATGAGAGAACAAGGGATATTGACTTGCCATCGCAGGGCCTTCCCAAGCTTATCCTAAAAAATCCTTCCTAGGATCAAGTCTTGGGGCTCACAACTATTAATTAACTTAATTAGATAGTCTAAGTTGACACATAACAACCAAAGGGACTCAACAACTCAAGCACTACAACAATACATAGCATTCACTAATCACAAGGCAATCACAAATATAAACTCCCAGAGGCATATAAAGAAGTAAAGATAGAAATGAAAAACAACAAAGGACACATGTAGGACTGGAGTGGCATCACATGCTATCCTCCAAAATAGAACAACACTACCCTGAAAAGTATTATCCTGATAGACTTGTGGAGCCATCTTGACCTATGAGAGAACAAGGGATATTGACTTGCCATCACAATGGCCTTCCCAAGCTTATCCTAAAAAATCCTTCCTAGGATCAATTCTTGGGGCTCACAACTATTAATTAACTTAATTAGATAATTCCATACCAACAAATAAGAAGACATAGCCATCAATATCAATCAAGAGCCTCAATGCAAGATAGTGAATCAAAATCTACCATAAACATAAAATAATCCTCAACATCAAGGCTTATCAACTCGTTGGAGAAAAATAATAAAATAAACCTCACAACACGAAATATCAACATGTTGGAGAAGCACAAATCCTCTACAACAAGGCATATCAACTTGCTAGAGCATAAAATCACAATAAAACATCAAATCTAAAAATGCACAATATAAGAAAACATCAAAAAACCTCAATACAAACCTCTGGTACAAACATAGACCCAGAAAAACCAGAACAGACTGACAAAACTAGACAAAACCCATACTTTAAGCAGTTTAGCGCATTTGTAACATAGAACAATGCATATATTATGTTATGCACTACATATACAAAGTTCTGAAGTGCTTTTACTAAATCTAACAACGCGTATGACTTATTCTATTTAACATTTTCTTAGAGTAAGAGCACATGCAAAAACATTCATCGCATATGTAAAAACTAGCAACGCATATGAAAGATAGAAAAGTGCATATAAGAAATAGAAAATTGCATTCATTAAATTATGTAGCACATTTACAGTTTTAGTGCTTTTTCTCAAATAAGTTACAAGCTCAGATCAATTTGTGACAAGGAAATAATATCAAAGGCATTATAATAAGACTCAAATAAGAACTCAATAGAGACTCCCAGACAATACAAAATGAATGATATAACAAAATATAAAAAACCATAATCAATAATGAGAGTAAATATAAAAACAAGCCTCACAGCTCACAACCAAAACTCACTCAAAGAAATATAGAGAACCAATATGACTTTCGCAACACCAAAGGCAGTAAAATCATTCAAAGATGCAATAGTAAAGCCTTGAAAACTCATGCCCAAATCTCTTACAAGAACAAGAATCTAGAATGCACAGGAAGCCATTCGCAGAGTTGTCTACTCATGACAACAATAAACTCAGAATAATAATAAATCTTCCCCAAAACTATAATGCAAAACTATATAATATAAATTTGCATGAAAAATCTCTACCACAAACTATATAAAAACAATACAAATATTATTTTGCCAAGTCCGAAAGACAATCCTTTCCGCAGACACGACGCAAACAAGATTTTGAAAATAAAATATGAAAGTAAGATCCTCCAACTTGGAAATTAAAGTGATGCATGAAAATCTGATGAAGCACAAAACCAATCCAAGCCAAAATCCAAAAGCTCTCATCTTTAACAATTTTTTTCAAATAGCCAAGCAAAATCTCCAAATGGTAACACGACAATATGCACAAGTTGTCATTTAAATAGAAGATAAGTTCAAAACCAAGTCTCAAAACCGACCAATCAAAATAATCCAGAAACCAATAAATCTTACCTATCCAATACATATTTAACCAATAATGAATAACAGTAGGTAGGAAATATAATAAAGCTTATTTACCAAATAGCAAGAGAATATAATTATAAGAATACTATAAATATTATTCACCATGTGAATAAATAATAACCATGTCGAATTAAATAACCAAGGGCTATTAATTAATATAGAGCTAATTAATTAATTAAATAATTAAATACAAATTGTAGACGTATAAAAATGACCATATTCCTAAATGAATATTTTATGTTCATTTCTCTATTTGATTAAATCCAATTTAATTAAATTATCCACATTCTTCTATTTAATTAAATAAATTATTCAATTTATTTAAATTAAATTCACTATACCATTTAATGAATAAATCATTTTATTCAATTAAATCCCCCTATCCACTTTTAATTAAATTCAAATTTAATTAAATAGTTATCCTAAAATTGAATAAATCTAATTTATTTAATTTTTCCAAATTACAACCAAATTGAATGAAATTCTTTATTTCAATTAAAATCCTATTATCCCTCCATCCACTTGCAAAATCCCAAACCCCTTTCTAATCCCTTCTAGAATCTTCTAATCAACCTAACCCCTCCTCTAAACTTTGTCACATTCCTAAGCAAAAGGGAAGTCACTTCTCAAAACCCTTAAAGTCTTTGATAACCATTAAAGGTTTTCAACCTTCAACCACCAAAATCCTCAAAGTCTTTGAAAACCATTGAAGGCTTCCAACCTTCAACCACTTAATCCCCAAAGTCTCCAATAACCATTAATGGTTAATTCAAACCCTCCCACATGGTTAAAACATTTGTTTTGACTCAACCTCTATCCAACCCAAGGGTCTCATCAGGCCATTAATGCTTTGACCATGATTATCTCTTAATCATTTGCACAAAGGTTTATCCTTGGATTAACTCTTAATCCAGTGGGTAAGCCTAACTTAGACTTCACCCTTAGCCTTTAGATAACCATGAGGTCTTCTCAGACCTTTAATGCCTCCAACCTCTTCTCTCAACCCAACCCTATGTTGACATTTGTCACCATTTCATTGGTGCCAATTGTGCACATGGATCCCCAACTTTCAAACCTGGCCCTTGATTAAACCTTTCAATCTTGACCATCCATTGCCCTGTTTATACTATAAATAGAGCTCTCATTCCTCCATTCTCAACAATCATCTTTCAAATTTGAAGCATTACACTTATGCTCAAATTCTTTCAAGCTTTCTCATTTCATATATGCTCCTCATTTAGCCTCTTTTAGATCAGGAATTAGACTAATATGCATGTTTAAAATATTTTCTTTATCATTTAGCTCAATCATAGATTAAATATAGTATGTTAGGATAGTATTCATACTAATCTTGTCATCTTATCATGTAGTTTATTATCATACATAGCTTAACATCCATTTCATACTAAAATCTATCAAAGCATCCCTCGTTCTTACATTTGCCATCCCTAAACCATTTTGTTCAGTGATCTGAGAGCAAAAACATTGGTTTGAGGGACATTGTGAGATAGAGAACCATGGGACCCTCCTTGGGAAGCTGAGTAACACTATGTTACTCCATATCTTGCATCAAGAAGTCCTATGTGTGTGTGGACTAGTATTAGTAATATTTTCACATATTAAGTTTTATTCGCCCACTTTTCCCGCATACATTTCTGGCGCCCACCGTGGGGCTCGAACCCAAGTAACAAATCGGTTTTTAAAACTAACCACTTTTGCAGGCACGCGAGAAAATTGAAGTAGTGCTTTCAGTTCACTGTTTAGCGCATCTAATCAACAGAGTAGTGCATCCAACTCCCTGTTTAGCGCGTGTGGTCTGAAAACTAGCGCGTGGAAATATTTTTGCAGCACATGACTCCCTCTAACATTTTCTTGTAGGTCTTGACGTAGGCGAAACACAGAGCAGTGCATTCAACAACCAGAATAGTGCATAAGATCCCCATTCCAACGCTTCTAATCCATAATATAGCGCGTGCAACTCATACATTAGCGCATCATATTTGAAATTACCTGCAGCATCGGAAAAAAAACACAGAATAGCGCTTCTAGAACCCACAGTAGTGCATCCAGAGAACAGAGTAGCATGTTTAGCATAAATTTTAGCGCATAGATCATATACTGTAGCGCGTATAGTTTGTTCTATAGCACATCACAGTCAGAGAAAAACAAAAATAAATTTTTTTTTTATTGTAACCGAACTGGAATATTAGACTTGTGGAAGTCCCCCATATTCGCTAACAATTTTCCTTTTTTGGTTTGCTTGCAGGATTCTAACAGTTTCTTGCAGGTAGGGCGAGGAATTTTATTTTAAAAATGTTTTCTTTTGTTGACCTTCAAATCGGAAATTTGCTTTGTTGACCATTTCCTTTTTATAGATCAGAAAATCTTTCTTTTCAAGATTAAAAAGGACATCATGCTTGTTGGAGCAACATCTCCAAATAGAAGTTAGCAAATCATTGTTTTGAAGGATAAAAAGAACAACTTGATTGCCCTGTCTCGAAAGTGGAAGGAATATACTCTCCCCTTAACTGGGTGATCAAAAATTCAGACCACTCTTACAGCTTTCAGTAATTCAAGCATTTAAAACCCTTAGCAGGCCTGCCTTCCCGAGGAGTTGCAATCAACTCTTAAAGCCATTTATGGCCGGTGTAAAGGGAACGACCTAAGTGGGGAACGACTTTGACGCCAAAAATTCCAACCCACTATAATCAAATGTGAAAAGTGACGAAAGTCCTTTTCAACGGTTGCGCGCAGTGATTAACCTTCCCCCAGTATCCTTGAGATACGTAAAGCCTTTGTTCTAAAGGTTAGGAAGCCTCCTGAGGGAGTTTATCACTGACGGCCGAACAGGAAGCCTGATTAAGAACCATATAATTAGAAACTTTGAACCGAGCAGTAACCAAACATTTTTAACATCATAGTGCAAGGGTGGGGAAGAATCCGCCCCCAAGATTACTCACCATATATCTCCCAAGATAACTACTCAACTGTGAAGCAATTCACTTTGGGTTAACTTCTGGCAAAAGGCAAAAAATGGGTGCCCCCTAGGGGGTGACACGGCTGTTTGAGCTGACGGAGTATCGAGACTAGTGGGCTATGATGTTATTTATGACCCTTGAATAAAGAGTCTTTCTGAAGTGTATTACTTATATCCAAACCTGTTAAAACATTGGAGATTTGAACACATCTTCGCAGAACATACACTTTTTGTTAAATTAGGCAAAATGGTTGTACTTTTTGTGCCATGCTTGTAGTTATTACTTCAGAAAATCATCCATCGCACTTGAAAAATTCTCAACAAAAATCAAAAACCTCAAGAAATCACCCAAACAGAAAAATCAGGGCAGTCTAGCGCATAAGAACAACATCTTAGCGCGTGGAAGACTTTTGTTAGCGCATCCAAACCTCACATTAGTGCATGAAATTAAAATAGTAGCGTTTTATCCTCAAGCAAAAACAGTAATAATCCTTTAGCGCATCCACAACACAGTCTAGCGCGTCGCAGCAACCTCTTAGCGCGTGGGAACCAAGAGTTAGCGCATAAAACAAAACAGTTAGCGCTTCACAGGCCCAATGTAGCGCGTAACTTTTTCAAAAAATTCAACAACAAATTTCAATAGTCCTAACTTTAGTGCGTGGAAGAAACAGCTTAGCACGTAGAAACCATATTTTAGCGCATATACTCCAACAGTTAGCGCGTGTAAAGCCCACTATAGCGCGTAGATTTTTCACCAGTTAAACAAAAATTTTCCAAAATCCAAACTTTAGAACGTATCTAGGGGCAAATTAACGCGTGTGCTCATTCCTTTAGTGCATCAGGTAAATTCAGTAGCGCATGTAAACTCTATTTTAGCGCGTGATCCAAGGCCAAAAAATAGAGAGTCCAAAACTGAAAATTTTTGAAAATGTCAAAAACATTTTAGAAGACTTTTTCATCAAAAATCATCTTTTATCAAACCAGCCTGACAAAACAAACTATTAAAAACTTTTCTCAAGCTAAATTTGTGTTAAACAAAGTTGTCCGAATCCTAAACAAATCTCACAATAGAGGATGTCTCTCCTATCATAATGTGGAAAATTTTCATCATCAGTGTCATCAAAATCCTTTACCATCTTACGGATTTCTATCTCAAAACACTTGTTTAAAATTCTCAAATCGTCAAATCCAGTTTCCAGATCGGGAAGCTTTTATCCATATCATTTGACACGCTTTATCATGAAGGGACATCTAAACCTTCACTCTGATAAAGTAAGATTTGAAATTTCCAAAACAAGAATCAACTGAATCCAAACCAATCAAAGGAAATCATTGATCACTCTTGCATGACTAATCCCCTTATTCTGAGAAGAAAGAACCTCTATCGTAACATCACGTTAAAGAAATGACAACTTAGTTTTTCCAAATTCATCAAGCGAAATAAGTTTTTATACATCAATCGTCAACTCTTCAAATCTCATCGGGTATTCCTTCATCACGTCAAACGTTATATCCAAAACAAATCTAGCGAATTTGACAAGGAACCCTTGAAGACAAGAGCATACTGTCAAAAGTCTGCTTTTAATCAAACCATAAACCGCGGCAGAAAAATCAATCCAGCATTCTTGCCCGACGAGTGCATCACATATAACACATCTCGACCAGAACCACCAACGCCCGAGCAACACATCGAGGAGGCTTTTGTCCCTTTCATCACTGAAAGCTTCTACTAAAATGCCTGTTACTCGCTCTCAAAGTAACAAACAAAGCGAGACACCCACTGAGTCCAGTATGAATCGAAGATTATCAAATCCTTTTGAAGTTCCACCCATAGAAGAACCTGAAATTACTAAAGCCCTTCTTCGGGAATGTCAAGTAAATCCCTCCTTCCAAAAACTTGTCGAAAAGCTCATGGAAAATGACAAGGAAAAATATCTGTTGATGCTCACAAGCAAGGGCGTTAAACTTCCTGAAGATTTTGACCCAAACATTTTTCAAACCGGATCTCGGCAATATGCATATCAAGAACAAAACAGAGAAGAAGAAACTTGCATACCTAAACAACATAACTTTGAACAACACATTCCAGAACAACGCATACCAGAAATGCGTATACCTGAGCTAGAAACACCAGAGCAACATATACCATTTACCACTCCTTTTCAGCTGAGAACCAATACAAGGCAAGAACTTTTTCCTCGGCAAGACAATGCACCTTTGATTGCTCTTACTCAACAAATGCAAATGTTGCAAAGGCAAATACAGGATATGCAACAAGGGACAATAGTGCGATACTCCTTAAATGAAATCTGTCCTTATCCATTTGACAGAAGCTTGAACATGGTGCCTTTTCCTCCAAACTCGGACGTTCCCAAATTTGATAAATATGATGGGAAAAGTGATCCCAGAGATCATGTACGGGAATTTTTCACACTAAGCCTTGAATTCACTCATGATGACACCTATTTGATGAGGTTATTCCCCAGAAGCTTGGGTGGGCAAACCATGGAATGGTTATCCAAAATTTTGCCACCTGTTAGATCATTTGATGAATTGGTTAACAAATTCATAACCCACTATTCCTACAACATCCAACATGCCATAACCATGCTAGATGTTTGCAACACCAAACAAAAGAACAATGAAACATTCATGGCATTCCTTCAACGTTGGCGACGCATGGTCTCCAGATATCCTCAAGATATTCCTGAAAAAGAGAAAATGGAAATCTTCATTGATAACTTGAATGGCGAAATGAGTTACAGACTAAAACTTCAATGCATACCATCTTTCGCTAAATTGATTGAAAATGGCATTCAAGTAGAGGAAGCATGTGTCAAAAAGGGAACACTCAAATTCTACAAGGAAGGAACTGTAAAGCGGAAAAATCGAACCCTAGTCGTTCTCCCCTCCCCAACTCCAAGGAGAGAGAAGGGAGAGTCACTAGGGTTGATGGTTTTCACTTAGGGGAGACTTTACATTCAAAAGAGGGGTTTAAACCCACAAGATCCAATCCCACGCAATGCATGATTGGATTCTATATGAGTTTCAAGGGTTGAGATATCAAGGATACCCTCTTTTGTAACGAAATGTAGATAGCAAGATTGAACTAGAAATGCATGTAAAGTAGGAAAGATTCGCTTATAAACAGAGATAGGGATATAGGATGAAGCTGCGGACCTAGAATTAGCAATAAAATGTTGAAACAGTGTTGTTCTGCAAATTTGAGCGAAAGTTGATGGGACGATGGCGCCCGGCGTGCACACGGTCCTCCAAAAAATTCGCAAAACGAAGGTGGATCTGTTCGTCTCTGCACAAGGATTCCAGATCTTCAATTACAGCCGCGTACCTGCAACCTACACACAGAAAAGAGAGGACGATTGCGGGTTAGGGATGAGGGGTTTGCCTTTAGGTCAAACCCTAGTTTTGGAATTAACCAAGAAATGAGAATGCTGTAAATGTAAATGTTTGTAATGTAAACAAGTACTGATACCTTGTTGTAAGAATGTTTGTATTCTTACATGCGAAGATGTAAATGTTGTTGTATGTAATGTGTTGTAAGTGATCTCCTCTTCAATGGTTGAACCCTTGTCTTGAATGCAACACTTAGCCTTGACTGGAGACTTAGAATGATCAATTGCTTGAAGGAATGCTTGAATGCTTGAATGTTTGAATATCGTTTCCACCTTTTTTCCCTCTTCCTAAAATGGGAGAGGAAATGTAGTTTATATACTTGTCAATTAGGGCTGATAGACTGATTTTCCTGACCTTAGGCCGACCAAGAAATGTTATTTTCCAATTTGCAAACATAAAGACCCAAGACCCAAAAGAGACCGGGCCCAAAAATAGGGCCAAGGACCAGGGCGCTAGGCGCCATGGTCCCACCTCTAGGGACAGCAGGGTGCAAGGAGGGATCAGGCCAGGGTGCTGAAAAATGCAGTTTTTGATGTCATGAACAAGTTTCGGGGTGTCCATTCAGGTTCCGTGTTGCATCGCCATCGTGAAGACCCAAATGCAGTCGAAATTGCAAGTGTCACAATTTTAGGACGCTACATTTAGCCCCCACTTTAGCGGGAGTATAAGCGTACGCCCATACTTCCGGTAAAGTACAAGGAAACAACATTGAAAAAATTTCACCACGTCAAGGAGGCAAGATACACCAAGCCCCCAGTGGACTAAGGATCTTACGACTTCGATTGACAAAGTAAAAGGGAAGATCACGAGAGAGAACCATGACTGTCAGTAGTAAGGTTCCCTCACTATGAGTCATGCACGAAAGATATCAAAAATTTTCAAGGCAAAGCTAAATTTGTCAAGAAATTTTCAAGTATCTTGAAAAGATATGGACGGGATGTATGCCCCCCTATGTTAAAGCGATCACACATGCCTCACCGGGGGTGATTGCTTTAAGGTAGTGATACGTATAATAAATGAGAAAGGAGCACGTTATCACAAAGATTTAGCTCCCAAGTGTGAGATAAGCCCAAGGATAATAGACACAGAACACAAAGCACAAGGTGACTTCACTTTCCTTGGGGTCAGTATGCTGTATGATAATTCATGTATATCATATGTATGTATGCATAATTGTTCTTCATTCCCCAATCAAGGAAGGTCACCTAGAAGAAGGGAACACATGTGTCTTTTGAGTCAACATGAGAGAGACCAAAAGAGATCTCAATGTTTTGCATCGTCCTCAAGTAGACAACACTAAGGACAACAAATAGAAGAATAAGAATAACACATAGAAGAAGTAACAAAAGAGAGGAGGAGAGAGTCTGCTATGCTAATGAACTAGTCTAGCACGTCATCTACCCCCTGATCTTGCTGATCAATATTTCGGGAAGGTAGGAAACACGCTAGAGGAGGAACATCCAACACAGCAGATGGAACTATCACAAGATCCAAACAAGGGCTATGTTCATGTTCCGAGCCACGTTGTTCTTGTCTAGGAGCTAGGATAAATGCTTTAGAAAATGTGTTAGATAAATGGTTATCAACATCAACATATTCATATTCACTATCAGAATGAACAGGAGTAACATTTTCATCATGAATAACATTTTCATCTATATCATCATCAAGATTTATAAAAATAGGATCTTTAACTCGCACAGGATCAAAACCATCATGCATCTTATGTTTAGGAGATTTCGGATCAATCGTCGGCTGAGGAGAAAATGGAATAATACTAGCCAAAGGTGTTTTTGGGGATTGCAAAGTTTGAGAAGCAGTTGCCTGAGCTCTAAGACGACGCTTTCATCGGCGTTCACGTGCAGAACGATTTCGTCTAGTCTTAGTAGGAAGTTGAGAAGATTGAGGAGGAGGAATGTTCTCATCCTTATCACTTGGGTGTTTAGGTTGTGGTCTCTTAGGTTGAACAATAGGAGAAGAGGAAGGTCTCTTCTCTCCATAAGAGGAAGGAGGAGAAACTGCTCCATATAAGGGAGGAATATTTGGTTCAGGAAGGAGACCAAGTCCATCATGACGAGGAGGGATAGGTCTACTTTTAGGAAGTTTATTAGATATAGGCATAGTCACATTCATAGGGATGGGTTGGAAATCTTGTTGAGGAAAGACATTAGTTTTATCTTTCAAAGGAAGAACTTCCTTCTCAAGAATGATAGGAATATCAAGTTTGGGTGTTCTAGGTTCACTTAGAGATAGGATCATATCCTTTTTCCACTTTTGATAAGATTTGAAAAGATGATCACTTCGCGGTGGAAGAGATTGGAATTGTTTAGGCCAAAAGTAATCAATAGGAACGCTAGAAGTTCTTTCAGCTAGTTTAAAGAGACTATGATTGACAGTAACAACTTCACCATTATGGGGAAATTTCAAACACTTGTGAATAGGAGAAGCAATAGCTTTCATGGAAGATAGGCAAGGATAGCCTAGCTTCACACAAAATTGTTCGGATGATGGAATAATAGAAAAGTCCACATCAAGGGATTTGTTATGGACCTCAATAGGTAATGTAATAGAACCAATTGCAGGAGAAGAAAATGCATCAAATAGTTTCACAACCACATTTGTTTCATCATAGATCACTTGATTTAATTGCAAAGTAAAAAGAAATTCTTCAGTAATGACATTAACCATACAAGAAGGATCAATAAGCACTCCACGGCAAGGTGTATTCTTGACTTTTGCAACTACATATAAAGGACCATCAGGTGCCCTGATAGTTTCACTGGAATCAAATGTGATGGAAGGTTCTTTAGGGATTTTCTGCTGCTCTACAAAGTTAATCACATTCGAAGTCATAGACACAAGATCATCAGGTGAGACAGAGGAATCATTAGTATCAATCGCATTATAGGTATGAGAAGGCAATGGATCAGTGAAAATCTTAAGATTTTTGTTAGGAGGAGCTACAGATGTGTTGCCTTTATCATTCACACCAGAAACAGAGATAGTATTATTATCAATCAAATCTTGAATTTTACCCTTCAAAGCAAAACATTTTTCAGTATCATGCCCAGGATGACGATGAAATTGACAAAAAGATTTGTTATCAAAATAGGGTGAATTAATCTTTGCAGGATCTATTTGCCTTATAGGAGGAAGGGTAAGCACATTTTGTTCCAATAACTTATTCATAATACTATGCAATGATTCATTCAAAGGAGTAAACTTTCTTTCTTTCTTGAAAAACTTAGAAATAGGAAGCACACCTGATGCTGCATTCACATTGTTGTTGATGATGTTTTCATTGAATTTAATGGACTCTCTGTTCGGTTTAAACTTCCCAAATGGTTGTTGACTACTATCACCCTTATCACTCGGAGCCATAGGATTTGCTTGTTCCATTTGACTCACAGTCAGTTGATAATGGTGAAGAGTTGCGCACAACTGTTGGAAAGAAGTAAACTCAGAAAATAGGAGTTTTTCTCTAATATCTTTTTGTAAATTAGAAATAAAGATTCTTTGAATATCATTGTCCGGCACTGGAAAAGAAATTTGAGCATACAAATGCTTATATCTACCAATGAAATCAGTCACTTTTTCTTTAACACCTTGTTTACAATGCATTAAATCAATCAAAGTAACTTTAGGACTTATATTGTTTTGAAATTGTTGAATAAAAGCATTTGCAAGTTGTTCGAAAGAAGTAATAGAATATGAAGGCAACGAGCAATACCATTGTAGGGCTTTGTCTCTTAATGTTCTAGTGAACAGTTTTGCAAGCAACCTTTGGTCATAAGCAAAATCAGTACATATGGTTTGAAAGGTCTTAACATGTGTTAGAGGATCACCCTTACCATTATAAAACTCCAAATGTGGAATTTCAACATGTTTAGGGGGGATAGCTCGAACAATGTCAAGAGAAAGTGGGCTCGCGACATCAAATGTGGGCACACTAAACTTAGATTGATTCATAGAGGCAATTTGTTGCTCTAAAGAAGAGACAGTTTGAGCAAGATTGTTAATGGTTGCTTCAGTCAAAGAGTTCATATTAGACGTGTTAGATTGTGATGGAGGTGTTATGTTATTTAAAGAAGGTAGAGAGTAAGGTGGTGGGACACTATGATAGTTAATCATAGGAGATGATTGGAAAGGAGGAACACTACAAGGAGGAATGGAATGATTAAACGAATTGCCCCCTTGCGTCATGTTCATTTGTGGTGATATAATAGGAACACTCATTGAAGGAATGAATGAAGAAGTCAGATTGAATGAAGGAAGAGGGTTGATTGAAGAAGAAGGATTGCCCCCATGACTAGTGATCATAGGAGGAATGTCTTGTATCGAAGTAGTCATTATGTTTGATGTAAAAGTAGGTATACTAGCAATAGAAGTTGTCAAAGGAATAGAATGATTAACTTGAGTAGGAGGTTGTGTATAACCTAAGGTTTCAGCACAACTCTTCATAGGCATCACATTCGAATCCACAATGTGTGCAATACCACGCAAAATATCAATTCCATTCTTATCACTTTGAACCATACATTTTAGACCCTCAATTAATGAAAGAGCTTCACTATCAGGGTATTCTTGAGACATCCATTGTCGAAAATCATCAAATTGGTTATCCAATTTTGAAAGTTGTTCTACAGAAACCTCATGGAGAGCTTCTTCATCATTAACAGGATTGGAGGAATTACCCATGTCCTCGTTAAAAAGGCCATTCAAATTAGGTTCCATCTCCTCAATAATTAAACCTTCGAAAGACTTAATTCTAAGGCTTCGTCTAACAGGAATAGTGTAAGTAGGGCTTATTGTTGTAAAACTCATGCACTAAAGAAAGAGAGAAGATTTTGAATTTTAGAGGTAGCAAATTTCAATAAAATCAGCCAATCTCCTAGATTTAAGCTGTTAAATATAATCAGGACAATCTCCTGAAATTTTGGAAAAAATTTCTGGGACCGTGGCGAACGGAGTGCACACGGTCCTCGCAACTTTTTTCGAAATTTTCAGGGATGAAAGTTATGATGATTTTAAAGCTAATCTGAAAAAATTGAGTGATTTTACGATCTGTAGATAAGACAAATTAAAGTTGCAATCTCAAAATTGAACCCTACCAAGATTGTTGAAAAATGCAAATTTTGAATTTTGAAAAAGAGAGGGAAGCTGAAATTTTGAATTTTATGATTTTAGAGGGAATACTGAAAGCAATGCAGGCTTTGAAATTTAAAAGTTGACTCGATTTCATGCAAAATTCGAATTTGAAAGTGGAAATCAAGGTTGTTGCAATTAAACACTTAATTTCAAAAGTCACAAACTGCAAAAATTTGAATAAAGCATTGAAATTTTGGATGAATGCCAACACACTTTTCAGATTTAGGACTGTAAGAAACACAATTTTGATATGAATTTCAATTTCAACAATTTTTGAATGATTAGAAGCCTCAATCCGGGCAATCGCTAGACCAACTTTGACTTTAATTTTGAAAGTGTTAAAATTGATGAAATCAGCCAAAATTTTGGATTTTAGCAGAAAAATACAGTAAGATCTAGCTCCCGAAATTTCGGAAAAAATGTCGAGGATGATGGCGCTTGGGGTGCACACAGTCCTCGCAACTTTTTTCCAAATTTTTAGGGATGAAAGATATTGTGATTTTATTGCGGAATCCAAAGTTACAGCCGATTTGGAGGTGTTTTGATCAGTGGAATTATCAGTCAAAGGTTGAATCAAGAAGGTCTTAAAAATTAGGGTTTTGACATTTAACCACTTTAATTTTCAAAATTAAAGCACAAATATGAATTGACAATTTGCAATAGAAGGGTAGATCTGAAACAAGCATTAACAATTAAACATTTCACAAGCTTAATTACTTAAAAAGAAAATTTTAGGGTTTTTATGCAATCAACCTCTAAAATTTGCAAAAGATTAAACATGGAAATATAATTAGGAAAGCAAAATTTTCAGATCTAACCATGAATAATCAGAATGAGGATGTTCACGTCGGGTTCACCAAAATGTAAAGCGGAAAAATCGAACCCTAGTCGTTCTCCCCTCCCCAACTCCAAGGAGAGAGAAGGGAGAGTCACTAGGGTTGATGGTTTTCACTTAGGGGAGACTTTACATTCAAAAGAGGGGTTGAAACCCACAAGATCCAATCCCATGCAATGCACGATTGGATTCTATATGAGTTTCAAGGGTTGAGATATCAAGGATACCCTCTTTTGTAAAGAAATGTAGATAGCAAGATTGAACTAGGAATGCATGTAAAGTAGGAAAGATTCACTTATAAATAGAGATAGGGATATAGGATGAAGCTGCGGACCTGGAATTAGTAGTAAAATGTCGAGACGGTGCTGTTCTGCAAATTTGAGCGAAAGTTGACAGGACGATGGCACCCGGCGTGCACACGGTCCTCCGAAAAATCTGTGAAACGAAGGTGGATCTGTTCGTCTCTGCACAAGGATTCCAGATCTTCAATTACAGCCGCGTACCTGCAACCTACACACAGAAAAGAGAGGACGATTGGGGGGTTACGGATGAGGGGTTTGCCTTAAGGTCAAACCCCAGTTTTGGAATTAACCAAGAAATGAGAATGTTGTAAATGTAAATGTTTGTAATGTAAACAAGTACTGATACCTTGTTGTAAGAATGTTTGTATTCTTACATGCGAAGGTGTAAATGTTGTTGTATGTAATGTGTTGTAAGTGATCTCCTCTTCAATGGTTGAACCCTTGTCTTGAATGCAACACTTAGCCTTGAATGGAGACTTAGAATGATCAAATGCTTGAAGGAATGCTTGAATGCTTGAATGTTTGAATATCGTTTCCGCCTTTTTTCCCTCTTCCTAAAATGGGAGAGGAAATGTAGTTTATATACTTGTCAATTAGGGCTGATAGACTGATTTTCCTGACCTTAGGCTGACCAGGAAATGTTATTTTCCAATTTGCAAACATAAAGACCCGAGACCCAAAAGAGACCGGGCCCAAACATAGGGCTAGGGACCGGGGCGTTGGGCGCCATGGTCCTGGGGGACCAGGGCACTAGGCACCATGGTCCCACCTCTAGGGACAATAGAGTGCAAGGAGGGATCAGGCCAGGGTGCTAAAAAATGCAGTTTTTGATGTCATGAACAAGTTTCGGGGTCTCCATTCAGGTTCCGTGTTGCATCGCCATCATGAAGACCCAAATGCAGTCGAAATTGCAAGTGTCGCAATTTTAGGATGCTACAGGAACAAACTCATCAAACTACAATAACCAAAACAACACCAACTTTTACAAATCTCGATTTTGGACTCGAAACAAGAACGAAGGCAACAACGAATCACATGATCCCAAATCTAAACAACCAGTGCTTGCTTTATCTGGAAATCCTCAGAACACGAAAAATCTTAAAAATGCTGCACCAAATGCTAACACATATGAACCAAACACTGATCAAGGACAGCTCAACACAAATAACACCAATGATACTCAAAGCAAGAACATGAATCCAGGACCTAACAACAATTCACGCAACACAAACAATTTCCAAAAGCGTATTTTTACACCACTGGGATAATCATTAGAATCAGCATTCAGAGAACTTTTGGCAAACAAAATTCTTTCTTTGCCTCCAATCAACAATTATGAACCCCCAATCAAACCACCTTGGTGGAATGATTCACACTATTGTGATTTCCATCGCAACAAGGGTCATAGAACAAACGAATGCATGAGATTGAAACACATAGTCTAGGACATGATTGATCGAGGTGACTTAACGGTTGATGGTCTCAAAACAAATGGTGATCACGGAGCCTTTAAAAATCCTCTCCCAAATTACAACAAGGATGGAACATCCACTTCAGATGATACACATGGAGCTCGTATTAATCACATCTACAATAACACTATCAACCATATATCAGTTGAAGATCATCAAATAAATGTCATCACCATCCAAGATCAACGTGATCATGAATTTGTCAATGCAACAACCCGCACTCAGAAATATGTCTTAAAAGGACATACTGCACCTACAACTGCCACACCAAAAATCCAATATGACTTGGTTAGCCAACTACGCAAGACTCCAGCTCAGATATCTATCCTAGAATTATTGAAACTATCACCCAAGCACAAAGACATATTGGAGCAAGCACTATTGGAAACAAATGTACCTCAAAATCTAGATACAGACAGATTTCAAGCCATGGTCGCCCATATGACAGGACCTCATAACCTCACCTTCTTAGAGCATGACAATACCTCATTGAGTCATATGCATAATACTCCTCTCCATATTGAAGTCATTGTTTGCAAACACCGAGTCAAGAGAGTCCTAATCGATGGAGGAGCCGGCCTTAATATATGTACTTTAAAGCTTATCCGTGCATTAGGCTTCTCAGAAGAATCTATTGATCCTTGCAAAAAGATTACCATAAAAGCATATGATGATGAAGAGCGGTCCTCTAAAGGCACAGTTATATTACCTATACAAGTAGGCCCAGTACAAAAGGATACTATATGTCAGGTCTTAGATATTGATCTCACCTACAACATCTTATTAGGATGACCCTGGATACATGAAATGCAAGCAGATATTTCCTTATGATGGACAAGAAATCTCCATATCAGTTGATCACAATCCATTTCAACATTGTAATGCAATGGGGGCAGCCCAAGACAGTTTGGTTCCTCATAATAGAGAAAAGAAGCAATCTTCAACATCAGATCCACACACAGCAAAATCCAACTCCTTATGGGGAGACTTCAAGCAGAAAATACAAATCAAAGACCAAGGCATGGGAGAATACTCTTTGGAGCCTTTATGTTTGGCAAAATTGCCAACCTCACCTAGATCGCATGGTTTGCCTACTACATCAACACAAGTAGCTACTCAGCCCATCACTAAATTTGATGGTACCTTCATCCAATTGGGTACTCTAGCACATGAATCAGAGGACAAGGACGTTCTTAGCTGGTTATACAAAGATGAGGAAGAAAATCATAGAGCAGCCACTCTGGACATTGTTCTACCAACACACCTGTATGGAAAAGGCTACTTAATCATGAAACAAATGGGATATGGAGGTAACAGACCTATTGGAAAATGCAAAGAAGGAGTCATTGAACCTATAGATCTTCCTTCACAACCTAGTAGGAACAAAGCAGGATTGGGTTCTAAACACACATTCCTATTAAAACGGCTGCCACACACAACTACAAAACCTCAATGGAAGGAAAAGAAGAAGTACAAAGAAGAATCCTGACAGGAAGCACTTTTTGAATCAGCAGAAACAATCCGCAAGGCACGGGAATGTCAAGATCAGAAGTTACATCAGGAAAAGCTTCTAAGTCACAAGAAGGCCCTATCTGCAGCAGTAGCTCATATTCAAACACCAATATCTCAGGAACAAATCAGGTCATCTCCAGATACCGTTATTTCTCCCCGAGAAAGTACAGTCTATGAACAAATCCAGCAAGTAGAAGACGGATCTGATACAGAATCTACAAAAACCATCAAAATGGTATCCATCATCAAAGATTTGTTTTCACCATACAACACACCTGTTTACAGCACAGATAGAATCTGAGATGATGCCTATGAGACAGATTCCAATGAATATGAATGGGGTACCTGCTCCAATGCTACTACTGATATCCTGGATGATACTGATTCTATATCCCTTTCTCAGGAAGAACATAACGCAGAAGATAGACCTCTTGAATTTGGACCGCAAAATATCTATGATGCCCAGGAAAGTGAACAGAAACATTATGAACAAGTCTATGTGGAAGATGATACCATCGAGGACCTTGACGAAATCTTAAATTTCTTTAAACCCAAGACCCATCATGATGAAAACTCTATCCTAACACTTACGGTAGCCGAACTTGATCCACCCAACAATTCCTTACCACTTGTCTTTCCTGACCTCATCGACTGGGACGAACCTGAAACAAATGATATACCAATTTTCCCATATGATGCATCTATTGTCCATTACCTATGTACCGTAAATCCGGAAACAAGCTCTACCAGTGAACAAAATAATGATATCTGTCAATCAGGGAGTGCCAAGTCTCTCAGTCGCAAAAATGAACCAAATAAAGAATCTAATGCTGAAAACCAGTCAATGGCAGCTCTAGATCATAAAAAAGTAAAAATAAAAGACGCATCGGAGGGTGAAAACCTTTTTAAGGCACCTAATGATGGGAGACTTGACACTCTTCCTGAGCACTTTCATGAGAGATCACCCATATTGATTGAGCCCACTCAATCAATCAACATTGGTACCACAGAAGTAGCCAGAAATATACACCTTGTAGAATCTCTGACAGAGGAAGAAAGATCGACATTCATCATCTTCTTTAAAAAATAGCAAATCAACTTTTCTTGGTCATATGCTGATATGCCCGGAGTAGATCCACACTTAATTATGCATCATCTGTCCATCTCTACAGGAGTTAAGCCAGTCAAGAAAAAGCTATGAAAGATGAATCCACAAGTGGCACTCATGGTCAAAACTGAACTAAAGAAATTATTAGATGTCGGATTCATCCGACCCATTGACTATGCAGAGTGGATATCCAATATCGTTCCAGTATCAAAACTAGATGGTAGTATCAGAATATGCACTGACTTCAGAGACGTCAACAAAGCTTGTCCAAAAGATGACTTTCCTCTGCCAAGTATCGACATAATTGTAGATCTCACAGCAGGCCATGCAATGCTCTCACTAATGGATGGTTTCTCAGGCTATAACCAAATCAAGATAGCTCCTGAAAATCAAGATAAAATAGCATTCACCTGTCCTTGGGGGACGTACTGTTGGAATGTTATGCCTTTCGGCTTAAAGAATGCAGGGGCCACTTATCAAAGAGCAATGACCACAATATTCCGTGACATGATGCACACATTTATGGAAGACTATGTGGATGACTTACTAGCTAAATCCTTCACCAGAGCAGAACATCTTGGCATCCTAACAAAAATTTTTAATCGATTGGAGCAATTCCAAGTCAGGCTTAACCCTAAGAAGTGTGTCTTCGGGGTTACATCAGGCAAGTTACTAGGCTACATAGTCTCAGCTAAGGGTATTGAAGTTGATCCAGCAAAGGTACAAGCCATTATGGAAATGCCACCACCACAAAATATTAGTCAACTCAGATCTCTACAAGGACGACTTCAAGCAATCCAGTGATTCATCGCTTAGCTAGTAGATAAAAGTCTACCATTTAACCATTTGCTACACAAAAATGTACCATTCAAATGGGAGGCTAAGTGTGCAGAATCTTTTTATCAAATCAAACAGTACCTGATGAATCCACCAGTTCTAGTACCACCAGTTGTTGGAAAGCCACTTATTCTATATATCTCAACAACAGATATTTCACTGGGGGCATTATTGGCACAAGAAGATCAACAAGGAAAGGAACGTGCCATATACTACATCAGTAGAACATTGAATGGATATGAGCTCAACTATACATTTATTGAAAAGGCTTGCCTAACAGTGGTCTTTGCATCTCAGAAGTTCCGACATTACATGCTAGCACACACCATCAAGCTAGTTGCGAAAATTGATCCTCTCAAATATCTACTTAGCAAGGCAGCTCTTACAGGCCGATTGGCTAAATGGGTCATGATTCTCAGTGAATTCGACATCCAATACACAGAAAGACGAGCCATCAAAGGACAAGCAATTGCAGATCAGTTGGCTAAAGCACCACTCCCAGGCAACCACACCATGGAGATTGAATTTCTAGACAGGGACGTTCTTGCTCTTTCTACTAAACAATGGACCCTATACTTTGACGGATCCTATACTCAACATGGTTCAGGGGTCGGCATTCTATTCATCACTCCTGAAGGACACACTATACCAAGATCATACAGGCTTATGTTTCCATGCACAAATAATGTAGCTGAATATGAGGCACTGGTCATAGGCATCAAAATGGCTGTAGAATGGAAAATCATAGAGTTAAAAGTCTATGGAGACTCACAACTGGTCATTAATCAAATCAATAACAACTATCAGACAAAGGATGACAAGCTACTACCCTACAAACGAATGGTGGATGACTTCAAATAGTATTTTGTGCACATCACCTTCGAGCAAATACCAAGGTTGAACAACAAAGCAGCCGATGCAATGGCTACAATCGCTTTGCTACTACAAATTCCTGAGCAATAGAGTCATTATGAGTTCCTAGTAGAGCAACTATTCTCCCCCGCCTATGACCACTCTGAATCCCATGTTATCTATGCCTTGACTGGTTCAGATTCTCTGTTATATGGACCAATATACGACTACCTCAAGCATAATATCTTACCCATTGACCAATCCCATAACCAAAAACGTAACTTTATCCAACAAGTTGCCCGTTATACCCTTACCGCTGATACTTTATATCGTCGAGGTCTCGATGGTACTCTTCTTCGTTGTCTTGATCGTAATGATTCCGATTTGGCTTTACATGAGCTTCATGAAAGTATTTGTGGCACACATTCAAGTGGCACTACTCTTGCTAAAAAGCTTCTAAGGATGGGATACTACTGGCCTACAATGGAGAAAGACTCATATAATTTCACCAAGAAATGTCCTAAATGCCAAATTCATGGTAATCTAATACATGCACCAACACAGGAACTGCAACCCTTTACAACATCATGGCCCTTTTGCCAGTGGGGACTGGACCTAGTTGGCAAAATTCATCCTTCATCTTCAAATGGACACAAGTTCATTAAAACAGCAACAGAATACTTTACCAAATGGATAGAAGCAGTTCCCATGACCACAATGACCAGGAAACAAATTGCCTCTTTTATCCTAAATTATCTGATCTGCAGATATGGTATTCCAAGTTCAATCATCACAGATAATGGACGGCCCTTCAAAAATCAAGATGTCCAAGAACTATGTGAAAAATTCAAAATCCAACATAGGTTCTCTACACCATATTACCCACAGGGAAATGGTCAAGCGGAAGCATCTAACAAGACAATACTGAAAATCCTCAAGAAAACAGTGAATGATGGAGGCCAAGATTGGCATGTACAACTCAATCCAACACTTTGGGCATACAGGACCAGCATCCGCACACCTACAGGAGCAACACCATACTCATTGGTATATGGATCTGAGGCTATTTTACCCCTGGAGGTAGAGATCCCATCTCTCAGAGTCTCTTTGAAAGGCTTAATCCCAGATGAAGAGTATCAAGTTAATCGTCTACAAGAACTTGAGCTATTAGATGAAAGATGCCAACATGGTTATACTCATCTCAAAGCATATCAGCAACGCATGTGCAGGAGCTACAATCACAAGGTCATTCCCCGCAACTTCAAGGTTGGTGACCTAGTCCTCAAAGAAAATCCAAGAAATCAGCAAGATCGAGAAAAGAAAGGGAAATTTGAACCTAACTGGTTGGGTCCCTATGTTATCATATCCATTTATGGATTAGGTGCTTATCAGCTAACAAATTCGGAAGGAGATGTGCTCGATGAACCAACTAACAGCATCCATCTGAAAAGGTACTATACTTAAAGTAGCCTAGTGCACGGAAAAAGCCCAAAACAAACAAAAAAAATTAAAAAAATCCAGAAAAAGCAAAAAAAAGCAAAGTACAATAAAAACATAGGGTGAAAACCTGGTAAAGCAGGCGCCCTTGTGAAAGAACGGCTCCTCTATCTATTTCCATACCATGTTGTCCATACAAAACACTATCAGCCATTGCTCAACACTTAGCAAATATCCATTCAGGACATACTTAGCGTAGTCACTATCCTAATTTGTCTATAAATATCCTCCTACCACTAAAACACCATGGCTTGGAATCATTGTATATAATCAAATCAAGAGGCACACTCCGCTAGGGGTATGTAAATCGTATCAATCTTGCAAACATTCAAGACATCAAGACTAGATGCAAAACTCAACAGCATGACATCCAACAAACAACACTACGCTTCATCACAAAAACCAAAACAAAAACAATTCACACAGATATCAAGGATGGATGATTTTCTGAAGTACTGAATGTTGCACTATAGCATAAAATCTTAACTAGTTTTGTATTTTGAACTTTGTGCATTATTGGATTCTCTTCCTTGTCTCACTAAATGCTTCACAGCTAGAGATCGTGGGGAACTTCCAATATTTTCTTAGTCTTCTGTCTGGGAGGCAATCACTTGTACTGTGTGAATACATGCCTCGAGACGTGATACGTCCAATATCACTGAAGGCTTGATTCCACTTCACGCATACAAATGATCAAATCTTGTCTGTTTACGCAATGCGCACTTAGGTCGTCCTGGTTCAATTATACCTTGACGCTTGTGCTATCTTGCAAAATCAAACATCATGTAAATTTTTCTCAGGTCATTATAGTTCAATTATACCATTATGCTTGTATAAATTTTCAACATATCCAAAAATCAATAAATGCTCAATGATGATATTTACAAAGAAAGCAAAATGGCTATATCGGATGGCAAATACAGAATGAGGATGCTACAAAAAATATAAGTTGCATATCATTTTACAAATAGTTGCATATCATTTTACAATTTAGTTGTAGATCATTTTACCAGTAGTTGCATATCATTTAAGCATGTTTGCATATCATTTTAGCATCATTTACATATCAAGATTACATTTAGTTGCATCTCAAAACATACATCTCATTTTCAAGATACATCTCACAGCATATAAAAAGCATACATCCTGCATCATACATTACATCATATATTTAAGCATTACATCATCACATAAAATAAATGCATCCATATCAACACATCACATGATAAAAAATGGTGTCGTATATATATATTTATCTCAAAACTGATCAAAATATACAAAATGTGTCCAAACACTATGTCCAGTCCAACGAATAACAACTGCTCAAAAATACAACAGAGACCCTGTCTCTCAAGTATGACTATCTCCTGATGGAGATGGTCTCGCTCCAGATACACTCGCCCCTGGATCTCCAGGAGGGTCTTGTCTCAGTGGCCCCGTCACACCTTGGCTCTTAGATCATGACCCAGTGGCTCGAGATCAACTCGATCTCGACTGCGCAAAACTCTCCACTTGCCGCTCCCTGGGTACTGCAGCCTCATAATGCCGCCTATAATAGTCTACCTCTTGCACTCTCTGCATCATCTCTCTAAGGGTGTCTCTCATCGGACCACCCACCGCTGCTCTCTACACACTCACCAACATCTCCTCAGCTCCTCCTCACCACCCACTGCAGCTAACACCTCTCCCACTCTCCCCTCTCCACTGGCTCCGATAGCCAATCCACCTCTCCCCCTGTCTATCCTCCCCTGTCTGACTGCTCTATCCACTCCTCTCCTCCCTCTCTCTCCCCGCCTCCCTCTGGATCCTCCTCCTCCATCATCCCCATCATCTCCATCATCTCCCCCATCTCCCTCCTCCTCATCTGAGTCAAAAGCTGGCCTCATCTCCTCCGGATCTGAGATCCTAGCCACCGCCTGCGCAGCAAACAAACGGGCGAACTCATCTGTCATCCCTGCGTCCTGAATCTCTGGGCCATAGTCCCAGATCTGCCTGGCCAACCCCACAAACTCCTCCACTGCCATGACACTATCAATAGTCAGCCCCCAATCGGCTACATCCTTCTGTCGCCGTGCATAAAGTCACGCTCCCTATGGAACACCCTACTAGTGCTCGAACTGCCTCAAAACTTGGGTCACCACAAACCGCTCAATAATGAATGGGGTCCTCCCAATCAGATACCTCATCATAAATACAAAGGGCATCTCCAGCCCATCCTCCGCCCATACCTCACAGCCTATATACGGTCTCTAGGTGACCGTATCTATATCGTCAAAAACCCTCCTCCAATGCTCCAGTTTGCTTAGCTTACGCTGGACAACTAGGCCTCTATATCCGTAGGCATATGCTGCACCTACGGTCCTGTCTCTATCTGCCAGTGGCCTTGCTGCTGGAATGTGCTCCCAGCACCATACCTGTAATAGGGTCATGCCAGCTGACAAACTGCCGTACCCGAGGTATACTACCTCATGCAAACTTCGGTATAAATGAGCCAGCATTGCTGACCCCCATGCAAATCTCCGGCCTTGTGTGACCATCTCCTCCAACACTAACCCCCATCCCACCAAGAATCCCTTTGACCTACGATCAGGACAAAGGAATCCCCCAATGAATCCTGCCAATACAGATGGCAGCGGTGCATAACCCAAATCCAAAAACTCCTACCAGGGGATCTCATAGCCACAAACTATGTCATCCTGAAAAATGCGGCACAGTGCCTCTGTGCCACCCTCCTCTGACTGCTCATAGGGAAGTAGTGCCCCTACTATAGGAATCCGCAAAATCCGGTAGCAATCCTCCGGTGTCACTGTCATCTCTCAAGTGGCAAAATGAAAGGTGTTCGTGTTGCTATGCCACCTCTCTGCCAAAGTTGTCAAAAGCCCCCGGTTCACAGTGAACCGAGGCATATCCAGAAGAGAGGTCAATCCACATCTCTCAATAATATCCAAATCTGCCTGTGACAACCGCAGTATCAATGTCCACGGTCTCGGGAATCTCTCCCTCGACTATACCACACCCAATTGCTCCTGTCAACAAACAAAACATATCCAATATCAGTTTCCACATCAACACAAAGATATCAAAATACAAACTTACATCAACAACATGAAACAATTTGCTCATCTACAATCAAAGTTCAAAATCCTATCATTTCATATCAACTTGTAAAAGAACTCAAGTTCTCAAAAACCATATCAAAACTTGTAAAACAACTCAAGTCTCCACAATCACATAAACTTGTAAAACAACTCAAGTTTCCCACCCATATCAGCTTGTAAAACAACTCAAGTTTCCAACCCATATTGGCTTGTAATACAACTCAGGCTTCACACACATTGAACTTGAAACAGAACACGCAAATACATCATATTTTGATCAAAACAACAAATTGATATCTATACATAACTTGAAAACTCGCAAATCAAAACAAGTTATACACACACTCATATTGGAAAAATTCATCAAAACACGACAAGCAAGCAAAACAAATTTTCAAATCAACCAAAATTGCAAAAAAAATTCGATGCGCTAAAACATCCCCACGCGCTAGGCTGCTTTTCCTACGCACTAATCTAACTGTCCTATGCACTAGACTCTGTCTACGCACTACTCTTTTCCCCCATTGCGCTACCTAACCCACCCTATGCGCTAGACTCTATCTACACGCTAATCTATCCCTCCTAGGTGCTACCCGTTTAGCCCTATGCGCTAGGTTAGTCCTACGCGCTAAACCCCCTTCCCTATGCGAACCCCTGTGACTCCTATGCGCTAGGTCACCCCTACGCGCTAACCTGCTGACTGGACGCGCTGCCCGACACTTTCTATGTGCTATTATCCATGCACACACTAACCTAATAATTTTATGTGCTAACCTATCTTTTCCAGATGCGACCCCTAAAATTGACCTCGATGCGCTACTTCACACTTCGTATGCGCTACTGTGGACCCTAGACGCGCTAAACCGAAACACCGAACTTTGAAATTCAAAAAATGCCTAAAAATGACAAAATAAAAAATCAAAAGAGGGTCAAAAACATTGACTTACTAGTGATCCACGTGCTACAGGTCTCTGGTACCTCCGAACGCGCTCGAAACGGTGTCTGTGATAGGGAATAGGCATTTTCTCTCCAGAGCCAATTCTCTTTCTTCAAAGTCAACAAAGCACAAATGAACCTAAATCAAGCCCTTTTCCCCTTTTATAGGAGGAAAATGAAATTAGGGTTAGCCCAATGGACCTGTAATATGGTCGTGGTCTCCCCTATACCAAAACAGTTGTAACTTATTGGGAGATGAATCAATTTGCACACTTTTTACATGCACGAAATCATACACATCATACGAACTTCATCAAATTAAATCAACAATTTTCCAACAAAATTGATTCATCTCCCGAGGGGGCATCACCATCAGATATCAGATCTGGGGCATCACGCATCAAATCAAATCTGGGGCATGACTGGCAAATCATAAGAGCGACACAAAAATTGCAGTTAATCATAAATCATGATAAGGCATCATTTTCTTTGAAATAACATGTGCACACACGTCACTTCAAAGAAGGGCAAAATGTAGACGTATAAAAATGACCATATTCCTAAATGAATATTTTATGTTCATTTCTCTATTTGATTAAATCCAATTTAATTAAATTATCCACATTCTTCTATTTAATTAAATAAATTATTCAATTTATTTAAATTAAATTCACTATACCATTTAATGAATAAATCATTTTATTCAATTAAATCCCCCTATCCACTTTTAATTAAATTCAAATTTAATTAAATAGTTATCCTAAAATTGAATAAATCTAATTTATTTAATTTTTCCAAATTACAACCAAATTGAATGAAATTCTTTATTTCAATTAAAATCCTATTATCCCTCCATCCACTTGCAAAATCCCAAACCCCTTTCTAATCCCTTCTAGAATCTTCTAATCAACCTAACCCCTCCTCTAAACTTTGTCACATTCCTAAGCAAAAGGAAAGTCACTTCTCAAAACCCTTAAAATCTTTGATAACCATTAAAGGTTTTCAACCTTCAACCACCAAAATCCTCAAAGTCTTTGAAAACCATTAAAGGCTTCCAACCTTCAACCACTTAATCCCCAAAGTTTCCAATAACCATTAATGGTTAATTCAAACCCTCCCACATGGTTAAAACATTTGTTTTGACTCAACCTCTATTCAACCCAAGGGTCTCATCAGGCCATTAATTCTTTGACCATGATTATCTCTTAATCATTTGCATAAAGGTTTATCCTTGGATTAACTCTTAATCCAGTGGGTAAGCCTAACTTAGACTTGACCCTTAGCCTTTAGATAACCATGAGGTCTTCTCAGGCCTTTAATGCCTCCAACCTCTTCTCTCAACCCAACCCTATGTTGACATTTGTCACCATTTCATTGGTGCCAATTGTGCACATGGATCCCCAACTTTCAAACCTAGACCTTGATTAAACCTTTCAATCTTGACCATCCATTGCCCTGTTTATGCTATAAATAGAGCTCTCATTCCTCCATTCTCAACAATCATCTTTCAAATTTGAAGCATTACACATATGCTCAAATTCTTTCAAGCTTTCTCATTTCATATATGCTCCTCATTTAGCCTCTTTTAGATCAGGAATTAGACTAATATGCATGTTTAGAATATTTTCTTTATCATTTAGCTCAATCATAGATTAAATATAGTATGTTAGGATAGTATTCATACTAATCTTGTCATCTTATCATGTAGTTTATTATCATACATAGCTTAACATCCATTTCATACTAAAATCTATCAAAGCATCCCTCGTTCTTACATTTGCCATCCCTAAACCATTTTGCTCAGTGATCTGAGAGAAAAAACATTGGTTTGAGGGACATTGTGAGATAGAGAACCATGGGACCCTCCTTGGGAAGCTGAGTAACACTACGTTACTCCATAGCTTGCATCAAGAAGTCCTGTGTGTGTGTGTGGACTAGTATTAGTAATATTTTCACATATTAAGTTTTATTCGCCCACTTTTCCCACATACACAAATAACCAAGGTATAAATAAATAAAAGAAGCCATAAATAAAATATTAATCAACACTAAATTATAAAAGCAACATTAACAATAAATAAATGAATAATAACAAATAAATAAATAATAAAACAATAAATAAATGAATAAATAATATTAAACAATAAATACCTAATAAATCAATAAATCAATAATTAATAAATAAACACTAAATACCCAAATAAATAAATAATCAAATCAAACTATAATAATCCATCAATTAATTAAATAAATAAATCAACAATTACATACTCAAGCCAACAAGAACCACACCTCATTGACTGACATGGCAAATCATGCCAAGACAACTTGAGAACCCAAGGTAGACATCTTAAGCTTAGAGTATATGAAGGGAACTCATGCCATCTCCAACAACTTGCCATTGGGATTTTAAGACACAATTAGACCTGCGAAGCGAGGTGGAGTCGATGTCTAGTACTTGCAAATCCTGCATCCACATGTTGGCAATTGACAATCATCTGGTGACTTTTGATGCTTGATTTATGGTCTAGGTTGTCATTGATGGAAAGTCTTCTTGGTGATTCTATCCAGCGGTCATGATTCATATAATCTAGAAGCTAGAGTTAACCAATAGGTAGTTAACCACTATAATAGGGTATTCTTGTAATATTTTGGTCCGAAATGATTTCCAATGATTGTGGTGTTTTTGGTGATTGTTTTTGTGATCTCGGTGATTGGGAAGACCTTTAGGAAGTGTGTGATTATAATCTTTTGGTCTGGTCCTATGTTTTGTTCGAGATTGAAGCCGACTTGGAGCTACATGTTACACTTCTTGAAGCCGACTTGAAGGAGATTGCTTTTGTGCTAAGTGTGGATGTATAAGATCGATTTGGCAATTGATTTTCGGTGTGTTAGTGGTGTGGTAATCTGTTTTAGTGTGATTGAGAGCAGTTTCACATGCGCACTTTTCTTTTAGACCAACCGGTAGCTGACAGAGACATAAATAGAGTTTTCAGTAGAGCAAAGACAGTCTGAGATTCACCTCTTAACTGGAACTCATTCTTGTATAATCACATACTAATTGAGAGTTCATTTCATTTTATTTTTTCATTATAATCGAATTGTAAGTCAATGAGACTTCCCTAAAGGTTGTAGCCTTTCAGACAACTATATCTGAGCAGTGAGCCTAAATGCAAGTCCATTCACCATCTATGTAATATTTATGTACTCCTAGCTATATAGTATATAAATATTGTGGGTTCCAGCCCCATCATGGTTTTTCCCTTTCTAGGTTTCCAAGAAAATATTCTAGTGTTGTGGATTTGTGTATTTGTTGTTGTATGTTTATGTTGTTTTTTGTTATGCATTGCTAACTGGTGGATAAAGAATAAGTTTGAGGATTTGATTTCTTGTAGGTCACTGATTCACCCCCCCTCTCAGTGATCTTTGATTCTAACAATTGGTATCAGAGCCTAGTTCCTCTAAGGAAGTTAACCAATTGAGGAAGATCTGGGAGATTGATTCTATGGATTCTGGTTTTCAAAGCCAACTTAATGTGGCACTTGAGGGTTTTTATGTAGCTAGAAGTGAGGTCTTTACCTTCAAGAAGAACCTGAATTCTATTGATGAATTCATTAGTGAGCTAAAGAATCAAGCAAGTGTCTATAGAGAAAAGAAGGAATTAATGGACATGTTGAAGGAGAAAGAAGATCAAATCATGGAATACCAGGACAATGTTGATGAGGTTAACAAGCTTGAGAGAGAGAATGTTGCTTTGAAGAATGAGATGCAATCCATTGTGATGAGACTGACTAAGGAAATTAAGGACCAAAATAAGAATGAAGAGAATCTAGCATGATCATTAAAGGAAAGAGATGATGAATGCTTCAACCTTACCTATGAGAATGATCAACTGAAGCTTGAGTTGACACAATCAAGGAATAATGGTCAAGAAATTGAAAGACAGATTGCTACCTTAAGGGATGAACTTGCTACTGCTAATGAATACAAAGAAAAACTCAAATATAGTTCAACAAGGCTTGATGAGATGTTGGAAAGTCAGAGACATGGAAAGGATATGCGAGGTCTAGGATTTGAGAAAGGCGAATCCTCTAGATCTAGACAAGGCAATGCTAAACTTGATTAGAAGAAGAGAAAGAATCCTCTAATAAGATAGCCTAATGCTCATAAATTTAATTATAGATCCTTTACTTACAACAAATTTGGTCATATGGTGAGTCAGTGTAGAAGTAGGATGAATAATAGAATGATGAACAATAATGATATGATGAACAACATGAATAATTTTCCTACCTTTACACATCAGTGTTTCATATGCAATAACTTTGGACACAAGTCAAATGTGTGTAGAGGAATAGTGAATAAGCTTCAAAGTAAAAGATGTTATGCTTGTGGAAAGTTTGGACACATCTCTAATTAGTGTAGGACAAACCAAATTAGATGAACTTCGAACCTATACAAAATAATGTTGTTTGCTGAGCATGCAACAAAACTGGTCACATTGCAAAGTACTGCAGAAGCAAGAACAATGGTTCGGTAGATAAGAACAAATTAGATGAGAAAGGAAAAGTAAAAGTAGAAGAGATCAAGGAGAAGCATGAGAAGATATGGATGAGAAATGAGTTGACAATGAGTCTGCACCCAAATGCAGTGCAGGATCTTCAACTGGTAACTAGGGATTTATGGCTTAGGGGGAGATTTTCATGCAGATTCTAAGAACCCCCTCTTCGGTGGTCTGCAATCGATTCCAGAAGATTGAAGAAGGACTAAATAATATGTGCAGATGATATCTGAAATTTTCTAAAGGATCTTGTGCTCTGATATAAAATTTCATGAAGATCATGATAACCGGTTGTTGCATTTATGACAATGAAAAATTAGGTTTTCAAAGGATAAAAGTGCATCTCAAGACTTCATTTGTCACAATGTGATCAAGCGAGTAAGAGAAGAGGAGAGAGAAAAGCAACTTGGTGATCTCAACAACAATTTCAACAACTTCTGAGTGAATTTTAGTTCTTGGTTGTGGAGCAAGGTATCTATCTATTCTGATTTTGAGTTTTTCAAAAACCCTAGGATTTGAAATGACTTCAGTTTCTCGTATTGTAACTCCTCTAGTGGTTGAAATTAAGGATAAGGATCATCCAGTCTTTAAGAAACATCCATTTAAATCAGTCAAGGATGATCTGGTAGGAGCATTCTCATTCGTTCCCTACAACATGTTGCACAATGAAGATATCAAGGCCTACATTTGCTATGACCTTGAAGAGCTTAGCAATACATACATGTTAGACCTATAAAACAAGCCTTTGGCCAACGGCTTGGGAAATATCAAACCCAAATATAAGGTGCTGCAAGATAAGGGTTTCTCACAGTTCGTACATTTTTCATTGTTTGATGAGGCAGAATGGATCCGCTACATCTTTAGCCTCATGTATGATGAGTTTATATGGCTTGATAGGCCTCACAAAATCACTAAGCAAGCAGTCTATGTTGTAACTAGTTTAGTTGAAACCGGTGATGTGTCTAGTTTAAGTAAAGTATCAAATGACACCATCATAGCTACCACAAGATCCAAATTTGATAGTAGATCCATGACTGTGAATGACATTTTGGAGAATGATGTGAATTTTGATTCAGTGGTAGTCGAATACAAGGTTTACCAGTCCAACTAATACAACTTTGTCTCCGATAATACTATCTACTCTATGTACCAAATTCTCAAGGAAGATAAGAGGTATGATCTATGCACTGGACTTTTGAATGAATTATTGAGCAATCTGAAGAAAATCAAGCAGGATAAAAATCATACTTTTAAATATGGTACACTCCCTATTTGCCTAGCACTATACTTCTTTCCAATGGGCCTATGATAGACTGGTGGCCATGTAGATCAAGGAAGGTCTATGGGGAGTTGGTGATGCAACCATGAGGATATCTGCCCTCTACAGATATTTTAAAACCTTTGAAGCCACAATGAAGAATAGGGAGAGGATTCTGAAGGAGGTTGTTGAGAAATATGAGCAAACCATTTGCTTCATGGTCAGTAAGGATCAGTGTATGATGGAAGGAGTGGAGCCCCAGATAGTTTGGATCATTCCCATGAGGTATGAAGTTGAATTTGGTACACTTGAGGCATATTCACAACACCTTCTGATTCAACCGATGGATCCCAAGGAAGGGAGATTTGGCACATTCAAGGAAAAGGACCTTAGTTTACATATGCAGTTCACTACTCCTACCTGAAAGAGAAAAGTCACTAATATGGCAGAAGAAGTAGTTGCTCAAATGGGTCTCACCAAGGAGGAGGTGAAGAAAGGAAGAAAAAAATATGCTCAAAAGGAGGACAAAGAGGAAACCAAGAAACTCAAGGTTGATCTGGTTCCCTCCAAGGAAAAACCTAAGGTAACTAATTATGCTCCCACTCTGGTGGTATAGCCTGCGAAACCTAGTCCATCATGAAAAGGTGTGTAAAAGTAGAAAGAAAAATAAAAATAACCTATGTTGTAGTATCTCTAGTGGCCTTAGAAACTAAATCCGAGGAAGAAGTAGGAAGAGCTAAGAAAAAGGGAGAGTTTATCAGACTAGTGAGAAAGCCTCAATCCGATGGAGCACAACAAAACAAAAAGACTAAGTTAGATCCTACTCCTACTGAAAGATCCCAAAAAGGTAGATAGGTAAAAAATCAACTCAACAAAGTCCTTGAGTCTGGCAACATACAAGGTAAGTACACAATCATTCCTCCACTATCAACAGATCATTTGATAGATGAAATATTAGTGGATGACAATTTGAAGAACATTGAAGCAAATTTTGAGCATTTTGATGATGGTGACCAAAAGAAAGTTAAGGAAGTAGTAGTATTATACTTACATAATTTCAGTCAAACATTAATTAAATTAGAATATTCCATTCCAAAGAAATTGTACAGTTTAATGGATGCTAGAAGAATGAATGCAAGCAAAATTGAAAGATAAATGAAGTAGAGAGAGCTAGTAAATAGATGTACCTGTATTACCCAAAGTAAAATTAATAAGTTAATTGAAGAGGCAAACAAAAAGGAATTCAGAAGTAAGATCATAATCAATAGATTAATGATTGGGAATGTAGAGGAGGTGAAGAAAGAGACAAAGGAAATATGGAAAATGATTATTCAGAATGACCCTCTGTACAAAGATGCATTTAGACCATCTCAACCGGAAGATAAGCAAGGTGATTTTTGAAGTTAGAAGGTTGAGACTCAGTCTTAAGATCAACCAAAAGACCAAGGTAATACCACAATTGATATTGAGACTAGTGGCAATCCTCCAGTGATAGATAGCTTTGCAGCCCCTGTGATTCAACAAACTAATATTAGGGACAAGGAAGAGAAGAAGGATGTTGTGTTAGGAGAAGCTGAGGTAACTAAGGTGGAAAAAGGTAAAGCTCCTCTGGTTACAGGGATCTCGCTTTAGATTTTGATCAATCTTGATGGCTCGATTGATCTTGGGAAGATGTCTCTTGGTAAGAAGATAATGCTTTTTGTTGCAGTACAACCTCAAGCCAGTCAAGATCTAGTGAAATCAGAGAATGAAGATAAAAAGATAATTTTGATGTCTATAGATGCTTTGCAGAAAGTGGCTTCCAATGTATGGTTAGATTTAAATAATAGTCCCTCTGGTAAATTATTACAATTGATTAATAGTGTAAATACCAATTTTTATTCTTTGGAGAAGACGGCTACTCAGAAAGTTTTAGAAAGGTTTAAAGATGTTAAAAAACAAACATTCCTAAAAATGATTGAATATGACAAGGTAACACTAAATAAGAGATTGCATACTATTTCTGACACATTGTCAGAAGCTGGTAAATTATATAAATCTTGTCTTATTTTTCCTAAGTTCACTATTAATATTGATAATCAGATAGGAGTTAGCAAGGGAAAGATTGCAAGTATTTCTCAATATTTTGACCCTAATGTAACATTAACTAGAAGTATTGATGGACAGATTATAGCCTTAAATGATTAGCTCTCAAGCCTTCAAGAAAATAAGGAGAAATTTTTGAGGAAAGTGGGTGAACTCCAGAACCTGATTTCCATCTAGTTAGATACTATGCTAAGTAATAAGGCAAACTGTATGAAGGAAATGGCCCAGCCTATACCATTAAATTTGAGAGAATTAGAAATTCATACTACTATATTTAATGCATTTATCACAATTTTGGATAACCTGAAGAGTGGGAGGGAAACTCACCTGGGATTTTTTATGACTATTTATGCTGACCTATTCAAGTATTTGTAAAACATTTGTCATTTGTATATCTATTTTGGGTAGCACCCCATATTTGGCATTGTTATCAAAGGGGGAGAGATGAGGTCAAAAATGTACAGACTAATTGTGTATAGAGTGTACAGTTTGGTGATGCAGATTTTTGGATTGTTGATCTAAGGGGCATCCTTAGAATTCTTCTATTCTTTCATCCAGTGTACAGGTTTCAACACTTAGCCATTTTTCACAGGTGTTGCCATCAATTCCAAAGGGGGGGATTGTTGGTAACTAACACTCATTCAATGACTTTTGATCCCTGATTTATGGTCTAGGGTTGTCATTGATGACAACTCTTCTTGGTGATTTGATCTGGTAGTTGTGATTCATCTTATCCAAAAGCTAGAGTTAACCTGTAGGTAGTTAAGCGGTATAATAGGGTATTTCGGTAATATTTTGGTCCAGAATGATTTCTGATGATTTCAGTGTTTTTGGTGATTATTATTGTGATCTTGGTGATTGGGAAACCTTTAGGAAGTGTGTGATTATAATATTTTGGTCCAATGCTATTTTTTGTTTGAGATTGAAGCTGACTTGGAGCTACATGTTACACTTATTGAAGACAACTTGAAGGAGATTGCTTTTGTGTTAAGAGTGGATATATAAGATCTATTTGGCAATTGATTTTTGGTGTGTTAGTGGTGTGGTGATCCACTTTGGTGCGATTCAACACGGTTTAACGTGCACACTTTTCTTTCAAACCAACTGGTAGCTGACTAAGAAAGAAATAGAGTATTCAATAGAGAAAAGATAGTCAGAGATTCAGTGCTTAACTAGAACTCATCCTTGCATAATCGGATGCTAATTGAGAGTTCATTTCATTGTATTTTCTCATTATAATCAAATTGTAAGTCAGTGAGACATCCCTAAAGGTTGTATCCTTCTGGGCAACTATATCTAAGTAGTGAGCTCTAGGTAGTGAGCCTAAATGCAAGTGCATTCCCTATCTATGTAATATTTATGTACTTCTAGCCATAATATATAAATATTGTAGGTTTTAGACCCACTCTGGTTTTCCCCTTTTCAGGTTTCCACATAGAAATTCCCATGTTGTGGATTTCTGTACTCTTTCTTGTATGTTTATGTCCCTTTTTTGTCATGCATTGCTATTCGGTGGATAAAGAATAAGTTTGAGGATTTTCTTTTCGATAGATCACTGATTCAGCCCCCCTCTCAGTGATCTCTGATTCTAACACCACGAATCCCCAAGACAACATATACAAATATATCGTAGACAAGCAAGTGATAGAGAATTGAAATGCCCCATCATACTCGCAATGAGTGATGTGACATTGTCTCTATCATGAAGATAGTCATAGAAAAAACCTAAACATCATAATGTCGATCATCACATATAATCTTGAAATAGGGTTAGTATAACCAAAATGTCATCAAATCCATAAGCAATATAATCCATCTAACATAGAAAAACATATAGGATCCATCAACACATGTCCATCATATAACATAATTATAAATAGAAAATATCATCAACCACATAGATCATCAATTAGCATATGTCCAAATAGGTCTAGCATCATCATGAACATCTGAAGTGTAAAATAGAGTCATATTCCCAATCCAAAGCATCATAAATGAGTCTATAAAGTATATCATACATGAAACAAAAGACAATTCAAGGAGGGACACTACAATTCATACCTTCCCCCTATTGCTAAGTGAAAGAGATTCTTGATGAAGGATGACAAACATTTGAATGTATATGATAGAGTAAGTTTATGAAAGGTATACATTTCATACTAAATAAGAGGTTGAAGCCAATGACTTACACATCTTTTATACGACATAATTCTTGAGAAAAAGACAATTTCACATAAGGAATGATACCAACCTATAAGTAAACACCGCTCAACAAAGGAAAAGTTGATCCTTAGAGAATGTAAGAGAGAGAAATGATTGCCCGCCAAGTGCAAGGATAATGAGAAGAATTACACAGCTTCTAAAGAAAAATTATTCATAAGAGACATACCATCTCAAACAAAGATTAGATCCTAACCAAGGAACAAGCATGTGCTCACATGAAGGATAATCCCATGTAAGAAGGGACATCAACTTATGTATAATGGAGCTTTAAAGGAAGAGGTAATCTTCAAAGAGGGAGAGTGAGAAAAAGAATTATAAACCCTTCGAAGAAGAGATTAGATATGAAAAAATGCACAATATACTCACATAGATATACATTCAATGTAAGAAAATACATTTATATATGTAAAATGTGTCTTCATAGAAGAGACAATCTTTAAAGACAGAAAGGGGAAGAGAAAGCTTGCATATTCCACTTAAGGAGAGATTAGTCATAAAATATATATCATGTCATGTTATATATGATATCAACACGCGAGAAATGAAACTCCTAAAGGGAATAATAAAACTTTAGAGATGAAGGGAGAAATGGGGAATCTATCCTTTCCCCCCAACAAATAAGAAAAGGATGGGTTAGGGGGAAGGATCACATGTTTCCTTATGTGAGATTATGCATATGAGATGTGCCATTTCAAACCAAGAATAAGTCCTATGTAAGGAATACACATGCATTAACCTCAAAGATAATCCTATTAGACACAATGTACCATTGAGAGGGGGGTGAACTAGTGGTTGTCAATTTTTCCCTTTAACAACCTAGATGTGAGTATCGGTTATGGGAACTAACACAATGCAGACTTATCGGTTAGAGGAGAGATCGACACAAATGCAAACACAGATAAAGGGCATCACATTACACCAATATGTATGAGGACAACCCAATATGGGAAAAACCTCGGTGAACAATGTTGCTGGAGACTAGTGCTCCAATCTAGCCTCATAATGAAAACTTTGTTACGATGTTTTGGGCACCAACCCAAGAAGCGCCAACCCAAGGAGCACTGACCCCTAATTTAGGGCACCAACCCAAGGAGCACCAACCACTAACTTTTTTATGGGCTACAACCTAAAGGAGATACAACCCCTTCACCGAGCTACAACTCAGTGTTCACAAAAAAAAAATCAATTACAAAAGTAGTTGTCTTGCTACAAGTGAATCTTGTAACCATTTCATATACCTTACTCTGCCGGTGAGATACCTTCTCTGCTACACTGACTCACACTTCTGCTGCTCTCACCTGCTGCTCTATTGTTGGCAAAACCTAGTAGTATACCTCTCCTCTTCTTCTTCTCTACTAGATCTCCTCAGTACTCTGCACTTTATCGGTGCTATACTCTACCAGTCCACTGTCTGCCTTCTCTATAGCTCTCTTCACTTCTACTCTGCTAGTATAACCACTACTAGTTCTTCTCTTCACTCTCCCTCTTTTCTCAGATACTTGTTGAGCACTTGGCTGATTTTCTCTCACATGCAGAAGTAACGCTCAATCACTTTGCAGTAGCACTATCCTCTTCTCTTCAAAAACAACACGTACTATGTCTTTGGCCTGCATATTTATAGACTGGTTTTCCTACCAAAATCCAATTCAAAAACATGGGCGGTTAGGGTTTCCTCATCACCTTTGAGGAAAACCAAATCCAATCAGATCTTCCCCATTCTGATCTCTCTAACAACCAATGGTACAGCTCTGCCATTATCACACCTTCTTGACCATGCCTTCTATCTTTGGCAATCTTCTTTCTACCTTGTTAGTTGATCTCTTCGTCAAACACCTACATTTGTATTGTTGTTTCCTTCATCCACCTCGATCTCTTCAAACACTCTTAGATGGCTCTAAGTTGTCCTCCATACCTCAAGCTGCAAACCTCTGCAACAACTCTGCAACACATCCCATGAATTGTGGGATCTTCCACTAATATCGACCAACTCTACAACTACCCTGTCGGTATACATTCCTTCTTCATTCGAATGTAGGTCCACCACCTTGACTCCATGTGGCATCCATGTTGACCAATTTCCATCTTGACTCTTCATGTCGGTCCAAATAGGATCACTAACCAAACACTCTACTGGTTCCTCTTTCCTATTGGTTTACTAACCCTGCTAGTATCTCACATTCTACCGATTGACTCCTCATGTTTGCACTTGTTAAACTATTGGTGGAACACCTAAACCAGTCTTCAAACATGTCTATCCCAAGCATGCACATTCTGACAAAATGGGAAGTCATATGTATCTACACCTTGCTCATATTATGGTGGACTTACATACTGGTAAACATTCTTGATCTATACCGGTATCTCAACATGCCTTCTCATTCGGTTTAGTGCAAATCCCTAATTTCATGCAATTGATGCACACCTCCTCTTCCTTATCTCACAACACTATGATGCACACAATGCATGATAGGAGATAAGTTCCACTTACTGCTGGAGTGACACCTTGTCTTCTACATCCTACAATATACTCATGTGACTTCCCTGTTTGAGCAGCAAACCTTCAAATAGACACATGTGATCTAGTGATGGCATTTTCACTGTCAGCCATTGCTTCTCATGATGACTGCATCTTCATCCAGAGGGAGTCCTATTGTTCTGCAACTTCATAGCATGCCTGTCATCTGTTCATTTTTCTCCTACTGTGTTGATGTGATTTAGGTAACAATCTGCCTCTTCAAACAAACAACAACCTAAACACCTTGGCCATCCAGCTTGTATGCTGGTCATGAGCATTGTCTGCTGACAACCACTCATTTGGTTGGTTTGACTTCTCCATGTCAACACAACACTTACCAGTTGACATCCTTTCCTTACTGGTGATATATTGTACTAATACCGATCACCTTACCATCTCATCCACACAAGTCATGCACTAACTTGTGTACAGGTGACTCCAGTGGTCATCTTCCTTGCCTTACCGGTGTTCTACAACACAAAGTGATATCCAAGATATCTCATTCTATAATCCTTCATGAAAATGTTGCACATACATCTCTCATACCGGTAGTCATCCCATACTAGTTGATGTCAATGACAACACAATACCAACAATCTCCCCCTTTGGCATTGATGTCAACTCATGTAGTATCCGACATACTACGTAATTCTTCTCCCCCTTTGTCTAATCCATGGATTCTCAACACATGTAGTATGTTGTATACTGCAGAATCCTTCTCCCCCTTTGACAACAATGGCAAAGGGCATTTTCAGGGTATCATTCATCCTTGTATTTATCAGTCACTGAAAAAATTATTTCTCCCCTTTTTCTTTACTAGAGTCTCTCCTCCTCTGATACCAATTATTACTTTTTGTTGCATTTTATCAAGTCAAAACACTTGAGATGGAGGACCTAACCATCAATTGACACTAGTTGAGCATGCAAGTTTGATACTATTTTATAGAGCACTCAATTTGCAGAAAGACTGATACCAATTGTTGATGTGTCATTGAATACTACTCACCTGTCGGTCACCCTACAACACTTCCTATTTCATCCCAAAATTCTTTAGTAATCAAATGTGATTGTACTGCCAATACAACCAGCCAACTGACAAGTAGGAATCAAATGTGATTTTAATATGAATACAACCAACCAAATGATAGGTAAATACTCCTTACAATAAAATTCTCTTGGGTATTCCTACTATAAATTTTCATCATCTATAGTTTTAGGCAGTCAGTACACTTACTCTTCCAATTTCAAGCATATTGGTTTTGCATCATAGCCACTTGAACTCCCCCCAAGTCATACATCTCAGGTCCTCATCTCCAGTGGGGTCTAACACCGAGGCCTCAAACACCTCCATATATCGATTTAGCTGTGCAAATGTGATCATCTGATGATTCTTCAGCTCCATTGTTGCCACCAAAACCTATGACATGATCCTGGAACCACACAATGCCATAAAATGTCATTATCATGCCATAAATTAAATCAGTTAGCCCAAAAATATGCATGCCTGCATGATCAACCCCGAGGCCAACATATGTCATTCAGGACTTTTCCAATACCACCTGAGACGTGAACTCCACAAACCATTTTACTAGGGCTATTACAATGATCTCCAACTTCATTGTCTTATATAACTTGCAAGTAAATATTAGCATTTAGGTTGGTAAACATCCTATATACACCAGTCTCCTATACCAGTCCACTATCACTATCAGACCACCTCCTTGTGACTCCTGACACTTGACAACACTGTATCTGGTTCTGATTGTTATCTTGTCATATATTAATACAACAATAGTGATATAATCTTTCATATTGACAAAAACATGTTCTTCCATGTTCCCTTCATCATTGAGGGGGTGAATGATAAATTTAGTATATTACTCCCCCTAAGATCCTACATCTCTTTTAGCCTTTAGGAGATATCACCTATGCAATGAGTGCATAGTGGTGGTCCATGGTCTTCTTCCTCCATACCTACTTGGTCTCATTCATCTTCCCATTTTCAGGCTTAGGAGTAGGTCTTTCCTTCTTTAGCTGATGGGTCCTTCCATTTCCTCATTCTCCATCATGGCCAGAAGTAGTGCTATAGTAGCACACAACATCCATCCCAACTTCATGTTTGGGGAATCTCTTGACATACTAGTTTAACCATCTTGTTTTGGCCATGTTGCTAAGACTGGTAACCAAAACTAATGGACCTCTTGCTCCTGTAGGGACATTTCTCCTTTTGTTCCATGCATGTCTTTGACTTCCATATGCTCTATATATACCTTTCTACAAAGCATAGTTATACCAGCCACCATGTGACTATAGGTTCATCTTCCTGCACTCAAACTCTCTATGGCCAAAACCATTGCAGTTATGAGAAACAACATTTGCATAACCTAGAGAGGGGACATGCATGTATCTACTCCTGGATACATTTTTCTCATATGCATGATGTCCATGAGATCCTATATTATTCTTTCTAGATCTCTTTCTAAATTCCTCTACCCTATGGCCATAAGCATTACATGCAAAGAAGTAACCGATAAAGGATGGCATATGACTTATAAATTTAATTTTCCATGCATGAGGAGATCTTACCAGTTTAGCATCTCCATTTCTTCCTTTTTGAGAATGGATCCTTGGTTGTCCATTCTATGCATCTCTTCCATCTAGTCTCTTCTTCTCCCACACATGTTTTTCCTTGTGGGTGGTAGCATTTCTTTATCCTTTGTTGGTAGGAGGTCTTTTCTGGTGCTTCCTCATTTTGCTGCTTCCAGTGAAGCTATCTTCTCCCATCCTCCCTTTACCTTTGGGATCTGCATTGTTCCTCCTTCTTGTAGCACCAGTCTTCATTCTTGTCTATATGTCTTCACCGATTGTTCTTAGGACAACCTTCTTTCAGGGAGCAATTCTAACTATGAAGGTCTATCCCTTGTTTTCTCCATTTGAGGAGACAAATTGTATGTCATTGTGGGGGACATTCTTGTTGGTGGAGCATTGACCGACACCACTTCCTAACCCTTCAGTGTCCTTGGCATGCTTTTTCTTTTTCAACATTCTATCCAAGGCATCATTGTTGCCATCAAACCGGATTCTTACCTTGAGCTCATCCTGACATTTCTCAAGGTCATTTTGGAGAGTCTCCATTTCTCCAAGTAGTTTTTGGTATTCTTTATCTTTAATTTCTAGCCTAGATGCTAGATCTTCACACTGGCATACCTTGATGTTCGTTGCCTAAGACTTCAACTCTAAGATGCATTTCTCAAATTCCTCAAGGCAATTTGTTAGTCGGTTCTACTATACTATAGTAGCATTATTGAATATCTTGTATTCATTTCTTCAATTCTCCCTTTCACTTTCCTTGGAGTCCAAGACTAATTTCAAATCATTAGCCAATCTTTTTGTCTCTTCTAGTTGAGAGGTCAATAATCAAACCTTTTGGTTTGACACATCAAGGCAGGTTCTCAACTGACTACAATCCTCATGAACTAATCTATTGTAGATTTTAAAATCATTTCTAACATTTTGAAGCTCTTTTAGAGAACTTACCACTTCACACTCAAGATCTAGTTCTTCATCTTCTTCTTCTTCTCCTTCACTATCAAATAGATCTTGATCGCTATATCTATATATTTTATCTCCTTCTTCCTCATCATCACTGCCAAACACATCTTATTGGTGGGATCTACTTGCCTTATCACTTTTAGATGTGAACCTCATCTTCAGATCCTTGAGCCATGAGGAGATGGGTTCCTTCTTCATGAATGTTGTGACTAATAGTGGATCTGCCTTCATCACTTACACATGTATCTACTGCATTGTTATTCTCACTTCCACACACTAATCTAGTAGTGCAGGGTTCATTTCCATAGAGCTTCCTTAGTCTATCCCATAGACTCTTTGTTGATTTACACTTATCCACTTGTGAGGAGACATCACCGGTGAGCCCACTAAATATGGCCTTCATGGCTTCTTCATTGCACAAGAAACTTCTTTCTTCTTCAGATTAGGTGGGAGGACTGACATTCCTAGGGAGACCATTGATAACCGACATCCATATATCAAACCCTAGAGAGGATAGGAAGACTTCCATTCTACAACTCCAAATAGAATAGTTTGAACCATCAAACACAGGAGCATGGATTGACACTAACCAAACCATTGTGTCCTTAAGCTGAAATCTACCCTAGCTAGAGAAAGCTCATCTAGATAAGAACCTACGCTCTGATACCAATTGTTAGACACAATGTACAACTGAGAGGGGGTGAATCAGTGGTTCTCAAATTTTCCCTTTAACAACCTAGATGTGAGTACGGTTTATGGGAACTAACACAATGTAGACTTGCCAGTTAGAGGAGAGACCAACACAAATGCAAACACACATAAAGGGTGTCACATAACACCAATATGTATGAGGAAAACCCAAGATGGGAAAAACCTCAGTGAGCAATGCTGCTAGAGACTACTGCTCCAATCCAGCCTCACAATGAAAACTCTATTACAATGTTTAGGGCACCAACCCAAGGAGCACCAACCCCTAACTTGTTTATGGGCTACAACCCACGCACTAAGCTACAAGTCAACATTCAGATTTAAAACATCAATTACAAAAGTAGTTGTCTTCCTACAAGTGAATCTTGTAACCATTTCATATACCTTACTCTGTCGATGAGATACCTTCTCTGCTACACCGACTCAGAATTCTGCTACTCTACTACCTGCAAAACCTATCGATACACCTCTCCTCTTCTTCTTCTTTGTTGAATCTCCTCCTCACTACTCTGCACTTTACCAGTGCTATACTCTACCAGTCCACTGTCTACCTTCTCTACAACTCTCTTCACTTCTGCTATGCCAGTATAACCACTACTGGTTCTACTCTTGAATCTACCTCTTTTATCAAATACTTGTTGAGAACTTGGTTGTTTTTCTCTCACATGCAGAAGTAACACTCAATCACTTTGCAGTAGCACTATCCTCTTCTCTTTAGTAGCAACACTTACTATGTCTTTGGCTTGCATATTTATAGACTGGTTTTCTTGCCAAAAACAAATTCAAAAACATGGGCAGTTAGGGTTTCCTCATCACCTTTGAGGCAAACCAAATCCAATCAGATCTTCCCCGATTTGATCTCTCTGACAACCAACAATACACTTTTATCATTATTGCACCTTCTTTACCACACCTTCTATCTTTGGCAATCTTCTTTTTACCTTGTCAGCTGATCTCTTGGTCAGACACCAAGATCTATATTTTTGTTTCCTTCATCCACCTCAATCTCTTCAAACACTCTTGGTTGGCTCTAAGGTAACCTCTGCAACACATCTCGTGAATTGTGGGATCTTCCACTAATGTTGACCAACTCTGCAACTACCTCGTTAGTGTACATTCCTTCTTCATTCGAATGCAGGTCCACCACCTTGAATCCATGTGGCATCCATATTGACCAACTACCAGCTTGACTCTTCATCTTGGTCCAGATAGGATCACCGATCAAACACTCTACTAGTTCCTCTTTCCTCCTAGTTTACTAACCTTGTCAGTATCTCACATTATACCGGTTGACTCCTTATGTCTGCACTTGTTGAACTATTGGTGGAACACCTAATCCAGTCTTTAGACATGTCTATCTGAAGCATGCACATTCCCACAAAGTGGGAAGTCATCTGTATCTGCACCTTGCTCATATTATGGTGGATTTACATATTGGTAAACACTCTTGATCTATACCAGCATCTCAACATGCCTTCTCAGTCAATTTAGTGCATATCCCTAATTTCATGCACTTGATGTACATCTCTTCTTCCTTATCTCACAACACTATGATTCACACATTGCATGATAAGAGATAAGTTCCACTTATTGGTGGAGTGACACCTGTGTGTGTGAAAAGTGGACCTATATCTGTATCTGGAATACACAACACTTCAATTAAGTCATTACATGCATGGTTAGATAGATATAATCAATGAATAATAAAACCATAACAAATTGGCCCATTGCCTTCTAGTAGATGCGAGTTTAGATTGCTCTTAGATTGCTAGGCTATCTAGTGACTAGACAACACCTAAACAAAGGATTTTTAAGCTATATGAACATGGATTTAAGCTAGATGAATGCAAGATTTAATTTGACATGATTTAAGCAATAAATGAGATAAATGATCTAAACATGTATGCAATAACTAATATGTGAATATCTAAATGCACAACTATTAATGAACCTAGACAAAAACAGCATGATAAGAATATATTCTCCAGTATCTTTGAATGAGAGATGAGAGCCTGAATTTATAGAAAATTCAGAAAGAAACCAAAGGCTGAGATCAAATGATGATGAGTGGTCAAGATTTTCCAAGAGGAAGCACAATCTAGGTGAATTGATGTGATTGGATGCTTTTCTCAGTTTTAAAGGAAATTGAACTAAAATTAAGATAAAATCAGAAAAAACTGATTTATTCTCTATTTCATTCAATTTTAATATTTAATTGTTTTAATTGCTTTCTTTGAGATTATCTATCAATTTTTAATTTGTTTTTCAAGATTCTCTCCAATTGATTTCTTTTCTCAATTTTTAATTCTTTTTTGTCAATTAATTCCTTTTTTGATTTATTTCCTTTTTTTTGAAGATTTGTGCTCATAATTTCTAATTCCTCTTTCTTGATTTGTTTCTTTTTTGGAAGATTTATGGCAAATTGATTTATTTAATTAAATATGCTAGGATATTTAATAAAATAAATAAGATAATTATTTAAAATGATTTACTTGGATTGATTTAATTAATTAAATAAATATTTATTTAATATTGAGTGATTAATTTACCATGTGACATTGATGATTTTAGAAGTTAATTGTGTGCTCAAGATTGATTTAACTGCCTTTGGTTAGGACCTTGGTGATGTTGTCGAGATTAGGGGTCCATGGTTTAGATCACCATTTTTAGGGTATTACATTTACCCCTCTTTGAATTAATTTGCGAGCAACGCGTTGGTTCAAAGAATGTGTGATGTCTAGGAGATGCCAGTTCTGAACTTGATTGATCATGAACTAGATGAAAGCGAGGTGTTTAGCTTGATTTGAAGCGATGAAGATCAATGAAGTCTAATTAAAGTGATACCGATCTTGAACTTGATTGAACTTAAGAACGATTGAAAACAAAAGATACCAAACTTGAACTTGATTGATCAAGAAGTGGATCTTACTGATCTAGAACTTGATTAATCTAGACACAGTGAGTGATGATAAAAATTGATCTTAAACTTGATTGATCAAGAAGTGGATCTTACTGATCTAGAACTTGATTAATCTAGACACAGTGAGTGATGATAAAAATTGATCTTAAACTTGATTGATCAAGATACGATGAGCAAAGATAAAATGTCCAGCTTGATCCAAAGCGATGAATATTGAACACCTGCTTAGATTGAGTGTGATCAAAGATACTCTTTAAACCCTTGATTGAGTTTAAACAAATAATCAGCTTGATGAAAAGCAATGAAACTGATTAACGTTAAGAGATTGATTCAGACGAAGACAATATCAACTTGATATGAAGCGATGAAACTAATATTCCCCTAGAGATTGATTTGATTTAGATGATCGAGAAATTTCAACTTGATATAAAGCGATGAAGATGAGATGTCCCTTAGCAATAAGGATTTGATTGATTTTCTTTAGTTGAAAAAGATGTTTTGCTCGACTTTTGATTAAGATTTGAAAATTTTCTTGACATTGAAGATGTGAGGTCATAAGGTCATGAGTATGCCCCCTTGAGAGAGAAATTGAAAGATAGCAAGGGTACATGATGATAGGAAATCTTGAGTGATGATAAGTTATTTGAGCACAAATTGATTTAGAGGAATTTTTGAAAATTAAGCATGATGAGAAAAGTGAGCGCAAAGCATTGTTTAGCATTGATTCATGAGAAATTTAGCGTGAATTAAAGAAGAGAATGGGCTTGTGATGAAAAGCACTAAGTGGGTCAAATTTTGTGAAATTGACAAGAAAAATGATCTCAAATTTTGATTTCGATCCCAAAAATGGAGTTAGAACGGGCAAATTAGCTAAGGGTACAATTTTCACATCCATTGGAACAAGTTGAAAAATTAGTGTTTTAGCTATATATGGGACAAAAAGTGTCATTTTCAATTTATTTTAACCCTCCAAAGTTTGAAAATTCAAAAAACCTTCGGTAAGAAAAATGGTGGTCCCTACTCATGAGCATCGATTCGAGCACTAGAGATGACATAATCGACCACGACACTATGAGCCACCAGTAAGTGATCTATCTTAAGCTTGTTATTCATTCCAAATTTGAATTTTTTTGTTGATTTTTCAAGTTTTTGGCATGTTGAGTCAGTTTTTCTCATTTTGTCATGCGAGATAGTATCCTTTCTCATATGACAAACTGCTAAATTGTATTTTGTCGTTTCAAACCATTAGATTTGTCATTCTAGGGCCACCCTTGTGTCATACGACAACCTTCTTGAAAGACCATTTTGTCATCCAGAGTCTAATCTTTTATCATTTGGGAGTATTTTATCATACGGGGCTCAATCCTGACTTGTACGAGTTTTTGATCTTCTGTGTTTTTTCATTTTGAAAAAAGTGAGCATTTTTTAAGGTCTAAATTTGAAATTTTATTTTTGCAATTGACGTAGTTGGATTTGCGTGATGTTTTACTCCTCTTGTAGGCTTATTTCGAATGTATTCTGATATTCCATTATTTTATTTTGCAGGCTCGATTGCCTGATGTGCTCTTCAGGTGTATTTATCCACCTACCATGATTTTAGTTCAATAGCTATTAGAGGTTGAGGAGGCTCATATTGACTTGTGTGGCTTGACACATTTGTTGAGATTACCCAATATCCGTGTGAATCACGATATGCTCACAACATTGGTAGAGAGATTCCATTCTGAGCATAACACCTTTCACTTACCAGTTGGGGAGATGACTATCACTCTCAAGGATGTATATAAGATCCTTCGTATCCCTTTTTCTGGGGATAAGGTGGACTAATATTCAGGACACCTTCCCAGATTACAGGCAGTGAGGCACGTCTTCAGGGATCCTGATATCCCAACACGTTCCATCAGTTGGGACATCATGATGAACAGGTACAATGATGAGTTTCCTCTGGCTTGTGTTCTAGTAGGGTTTATCAGTTGTTTTTTGATGTCAAATAGAGGACAACAGGGATTCTAGTGTGAATGGGGCAGGATGCTAGAGAGATTGATGGAGATCCCTCAGAGGCTTGGCTAGGGTTCTTGCATATTAGCCCACATGTATCAGAAGATGCATGAGTTAGTCTATAGGGATGGTAGAAGCAATGTCACTGGTGTGTTGATTTTACAGGTTTGGGTTTGGGAGCACCTCCCAATTTGTCGGCCTATTGTTGATGATAGTAGAGAGTCTGGGCAACCGGTTGTATATAGGTATGTTGGTTATGTTACACAACCCCATCTAGGGAAGATGGATTTTTGATAGTGGTAGTTGGATGACCTGATAGTCATGGTATGGAGGCCTTATAGGGGCTTAGAACCATGGGATGACTAGAGGCTGGTACGCAGGGACCTTTTTGTTACTTGCCCTCTTATTGGCAGATCACAGATGATAGTGGAGCGGTTTGTAGTATCACGGGTGCTGAGGCAGTATGGATGACCTCAAGGGGTATCATAGGAGTTCACAACATATGCTCGATATGCTGATGAGGAGAGGAAGGGATGGTCACTAAGGTTGTCCTATGCCTTGGCCATGCAGGAGCTGATTGGTCTATAGAGACTGAGATGGGATTACTTGAGTGATATTGTAGTTGCGGGGTTATTGCCCTAGTATAGAGATTATTTTCAGCAGCATTCATTCCCTCATTTGGTGGATCCAGCTGAGTAGGTTCCTCGCATTGAGGAGGTTGAGGATGATGCCCCCGCACAGGGATAGGGACAGGGTCAAAGGTAGGGCCAGAGACAGGGACAGAGAGCTGAGGCTTTGAGGCGGATAGGTAGTGATCCTGGTGCTAGTAGTAGCAGGGTTCCAACTGATGTGGGACAATAGAGGGATGAGGGTGGATCACTTGGGGGTATAGGTGTGAGATTGGGCGGGGCTAGGGAGGAGCGAGTAGCTCTAAGATAGGCTCGTCAGCGGCGAGAGGAGCAGGGTGGAGCTAGAGGTGGAGATGGGGTTAGAGAGCCTGTGAGAGAGTAGGGGACGAATGATGGATGGTTGATGAGGGCACGTTTAGTAGAGTTGTAGTCATAGTTTACACTGGCTCAGACTCAACTAGTGGAGCAAGACCGACAGCTTACCAATCTTAGGGTTGAGCGCGATTGCCAGATCTCTGAGATGAGAGCAGAGATAGAGCCCTTGCAATAGGAGCTCCTTCACTAGACTAGTAGGGCAGCCTACTATGTTGTAGCATATAGTGTCGCAGTTCCAGTTACGTAGTAGGTTATACCCTACTCGCAGTATATGGCACGTTCAAAGGGATCTCAGGCACCTCATCAAGATCTCGATCATCGAGCTCCACCTCCTCCACCAGGTCATGAGGGAGAGGCTCAAAGCTAGATATTCTTTTTGTAGCTGTGATATTAGTATTCTTATTTGTAGACACACCTATTTTTTGTAGCCATACGATTCTTGCTCCAATGGGAGTTTGTATATGTCATTTGACATCATTTTGTGCTCTTATAATTGATACAATATATATATATATATATATATATATATATATATATATATATATATATATATATATATATATATATATATATATATATACAAGATCCAATTTGACTTCATTATACTTGTGTTGCTTCAATTTTTGAGATGCTTTCTATATGCTTTATTCTACATGTATGCATTTCTTTCTAGTAGGAATGTATGTAATGCAAATGATCATGGATGTCTATTTTTGTTTCTTTTCATATGCAAATAGATGAATGTGCAACTAAGTAATGAATAATGCAAATTTGTCATTTTTTTATATGCAATAAGATGAATGCAGATGTGTAATAATGAAATGTATGGATCTATATTAAATGTTTATGTATGCAGCTAAACATCTCGAAAACACAAGTACTCGATCAGAGAAATGATGAAAAGAGACCACGTAGCTAAAAAAAAATGAAGCTTCCAGCACTCATTCAAAAAATAAGGAGATCATTGTTACCATACTGAAATCACTCTAAATTCACAAGATGCGGAATGAAATGCAAAATGATATGAAAAATTAGATGCAATCCCTAGTCACTGGACTTTGGAAAGCTTAATTTTCATCACTGAGTGTTTTACAATTATAGCAGACATAATAGAGTTCACTTCTTTTCATTTGCAATATTAATTATCTTGTCCGCAATAACCCTTTTTTCGTTCATATCCTTGGACAGATTTCACAGGGACTTGGATTGCACAATAAAGAAATTCCCTCAAAATAGACAAAGATATGATGGGAACCTCCCTATAGCATTCAAATAAGAGGAGTCAGGGTATGTGAGGCAATTTCACCTTGATGTGAAGGCACTTATCATAGACACCCAGCTGATTAGATGTTTCTAGATCATCGAAATCATTCCTACAAGCAGAAACAACAAAGATATTATGCCCCCAATCCTTTTTCCTCTTAGTCAAGATAGACTTCCTCGAGTTACTTAGAGAGATAATAATAAAAATTCAATAAAAGACAACACACAAAGAAAATTTGCATGCATAGCTCAAACTGTTTAGTGATTGTTTTCAGTTATGTTGTTTTGCTTGTTTACTCAATGATAAAACTCTTCAGTAGTTAGGAGATAGGTGACTGACTTGGAGTTGATGACAGAGTATCATTGACGTAAAGATGACTTGGTTGATACTTCTTAGGACATGTAAAGTGCTCTAGCGATTAACCTAAGACTAGGACAATGATTGATTTCAAGCCATGAGGGTTCCAATGAACCAGGATCTCACAAAAGTGACTAAAATATGTACAGGTGAAAGCAAAGATGCATGAAAGCAAGAATGCCAATGTTGCGTTGATAGATGGAGTGCTTGAGTACAAGAGGCACCTGTTTGCCAGGTTTTCACCTACTTGGTAGAGATTCATTTTTATTTTTTTTACCAAGGTGCCTATTTACTAGGTTTCCACCAGAGCATTTTCTCTCTTTCTTTTTTTTTCTTTTTTTTCTTTTCTTTGTTTTTTTGAATTTCTTCAGGACTTTTTCTAATTTTTAGGATTTTTTCAGAACTTTTTCTGATTTTTTTTTTTTTTTTCAGAACTTTTTCTGATTTTTATGATTTTTTCAGGACATTTTATGGTTTGTAGGATTTCTTCAGGATATTTTATGATTTTTAGGATTTCTTCGGGACTTTTTAGCTCTATAGGCTGCTGGAGCAGAGAATATTTAAGTGAAGAATTTCTTCAGATGGATGGTGTTGATCCGTTTGTGGAGCTATTCTCCTTTTGATGTTGAGAGTTGATAGGCACCAGAGCCAAAAGTTGCAGTAATGATATAGGGACCCAGCCAATTGGGTTCGAACTTCCCTTTGTTGTCTCGAAACTGTTGATTTTTTAGGATTCTCTTAGAACTAGGTCACTAACCTGAAATTCTTGGTGTCGAACCTTTTTGTTATATCCTCTGGACATGCTCTTTTGATACACTCTGAGACAATCAAATACCACTTGTCGATGCTCATACATCAATTCAAGCTCTTGTAATCTAGATATTCTATAGTCTTCATCAGTAACAAGACCTTGCAAAGAAACTCTTAGAGATGGTATTTCCACTTCAATAGGTAATATTGCTTCATACCCATACACCAAAGAAAAAGGTGTAGCCCCAGTAGGTGTTCTGATACTTGTTCTATAAGACCACAATGCAGGATTGAGCTACAAATGCCAATTCTTCCCAGATTTGTTCATTATTCTATGCAAGATAGTCAATAGGTTTTTGTTAGATGTCTCTACTTGTCCATTACCTTGAGGGTAATATACTGATGACCAGTGTTTTTTTATTTTGAATTTCTCATAGAGTTCGTCTAGATCTTTGTTCTTGAACTGTCCCCCATTGTCAGTTATAATGGATGAAGGTATGCCATACCTGTAGATGATATAATTAAGAATAAATAGAGCTACTTGTTTGCTAGTTGCTTTGGTGAGCAGAATCGCTTCTACCCACTTAGTGAAGTACTCAGTGGTAGTGATAATAAATTTGTGTCTGTTAGATGATGCAGGATAGATTTGACCAATTAGATCAAACACCCACTATTGAAAGGGCTAGTGTGTCACAAAGGGTATGAGATCCCTTGTTGGAGCATGGATAAGGTGCCCATGCAGTTGGCACTTTTCACAAGTTTTAGCAAATTTTTGAGCTTCTTTCTCCATGTCTGGCCAGTAGTAGTTAGCCCTTAGTAGTTTTTGTGCTAAAGTTAGACCATTCAAATGGGATCCACAAACACCTTCATGAACCTCAGATAATGCATGTAGAGACTCCTTAGTTTCTAGACATCTAAGCAAAGTATTATCTAAACCTCACCTGAATAGGTTGTTAGCAATGATGACGTACCATGACGCATTTTGGACTAGGTTTCGTTTTTCATTTCGGGAAAGATTAGCAGGGACAACTTGGTCATGCAGTTAAGAGTAAATGTGGCTATAATGAGATGAATCATGTCCAATAATAGAACAAAGCATTTGGGACTCAGGAGAATCATAGGAAGGATAATGTAACTCTTCCACCAGGAATTCAAAGCAAAAATTAGATTCCTATAGCTGTGGTATAGATTCCAAAGTGGCCATTGCATCCACTGCTCTATTTGTTGTTCTAGGGATGTACTGAAATGATAAAAAGGTAAAGTATTTCTTCAGATCATCCATCATTCTCTTATAAGGCATCAATTTCTCATCTCTTATCTGATATAGGTCAATGTTTTGGTTGATGATGAGTTGAGAATCTCCATAGATGTGTAATTCAACAATCTTCCACTCGATGGCCAGCTTGATTCCATTTACCAAAGCTTCATATTCTGCAATGTTATTTGTGCAAGGGAAGAGAATATTGTAAGATTTTGGGATTGAGTATTTTTGGGGAGTAACAAAAAGTATTCTGGCACCAGAACCATGTTGAGTGAAAGACCCATCAAAGAACATCTTCCATGATTGTTCAGTAAGGTGCATGATTGATTCATCTGGGAATTCTATATGCAGAGGTTGACTGTCTTCAAGTGGAGCATCAACAAGTTGGTCTGCAATAACTTGTCCTTTGATGGCTTTACGATCCACATATTCAATGTCAAATTCTGTAAGAACCATGACCCATTTAGCCAGTGTTCCTCTAAGTGTTGCTTTACTGAGAAGATATTTGAGTGGATCAATCTTAGCTACTAGTTTAATAGAGTGTGCCAACATATAGTGCCTTAATTTTTATGATGCAAAGATCAATGCAAAGCATGCTTTCTCTATTATAGTGTAATTCATTTCATACAACACCAATGTTTTTCTGATGTAATAGATAGATCATTCCTTTTTATTGTCATCTTGTTGTGCCAGAAGTGCCCCCAGTGAAGTATCTGTAGTTGAAATGTATAGGATCAATGGTTTACCTTGAATCAGTGGCATTAATATGGGTGGATTAGAAAGATATTCTTTGATTTGTTTTAAATGTTGTTCACAGTCTTTATCCCAGTTGTATTGAATTCCTTTCCTTAATACCTTTGTGAAGGGTTCAACTTTGCTTGCTAGCTGAGATATAAAATGCCTTATTAACTGAACACGACCTTGTAAACTTCTCATTTGATTGATATTCTTGGGCGGAGGCATTTCCATTATAGCTTGGACCTTTTCAGGGTCAACCTCAATTCCTTTTTTTGAAATTATGTAACCAAGCAATTTTCCTGATGTTACTCCACATGCACACATTTTAGGATTTAATCAGAGCTTGAATCTTTCCATTCTATCTAGTATGAGGCCTAGTTCTTGAATATGCGTAGATCTCTTCATGGTTTTGACTAGGGTATCATCGACATAATCTTCCATGTTTTTATGCATCATATCATGGAAGATAGTGGTTACTGCTCTTTGGTAAGTTGCTCATGCATTCTTTAGCCCAAACGACATAACATTCCAGTAAAATGTTCTCCATGCACATGTGAAAGTTGTCTTTTCTTGATCTTCAAGTGTTATCTTGATATGATTGTAGCCAGAGAATCCATCCATTAACAAATATATCTCATATCTAGCAGTCATATCTACTATCGTGTCAATATTGAGCAATGGAAAATCATCTTTCAGACATGCCTTATTGAAATCCCTGAAGTCTATGCAAACTCTAATAGATTTGTCTTCCTTTGATATAGGTACCATATTTGATATCCATTCTCCATAGTCTATAGCTCTAATAAATCTAGCTTTTAGCAATTTCTCTAATTCAGCTTTGACTAGTAGTGCCACATGAGGATGCATCTTATGGAGTTTTTTCTTGACTGGTTTACCTCCTAGTGTAATAGAGAGGTGATGCATGGTGAGATCAGGATCTAGTCCTAGCATGTCTGAGTATGTCCATGCAAATTTGATCTTCTTTTCTACAAAAAGGTTGCTGAAATCTTTTAACTCTTCTGCTGATAGTAATTGGGCTAAATTAATTATATGTGGCATTTCTTGACTCCCAATGTTCATTGGCTGAGTTGGCTTGATCAATATGGAAGATCTCTCTTGGAAATGACATGGTAGAATATCAAGTATCTCACCTTTAGGCACCTCAGAGAGGTTTTCACCCTTAGGTACGCCCTTTATTTTCTCTTTTTTAGATTTTGATACCACCACAATATGTTTTTTGCCATCAGATCTTTTATTTTTATTTTTCTTATTTTTGTGACTAAGATACTTGATATCTATTTCAGTCTTGTTTCCACTCTATTCACTGGTGGAAGAGTTCATGGGTTCAACTGCATTGAGATAATAGGCTAATGTTTAGTCATTTGCAAAAGTAGGTACATCCAAGGGTTGGTTATAAAGAGTACAATCAATCAATTTAGGGTGTATTAAGGATAAGGTTGGAACAAGTTCAAGGGAGTTCATGGTACTATCATCATGGATTCAGACCAACCAGTCGAGTTCCAGAAGACTACCTTGCATATGTGTCTCGAGACCAGTAAGAGTCATGACATGATTCTCAAAATTCATGTTAGTATTTATTGGACCTAACCCAAGCGAGCTACTTCTAGCATCGTCACCTACTTCAGACTGGACTACATATTGTGGTGTGTCAGTAACAGGGTCAGCAGATAATATCTCAACATTCATGACAGAGTAGTCATAATGTATTGTTGAATAGTTGTTGTTATAAATAGAGCTCCTGTCTAAGTCATCAGAGTCATAGGATGAAGTTTTTGATTCATCTTCAAGTGGCTTAGTAAAAGTATATATAGTATCAATACCCACATCTTTGATGTTGCAAGTTCCTTCGTGATTTGGTTCATTGAGTACTTGTATTTGACACACTTGTGGACATAACCTTGATGGTTCTGTTAATCCCTATCATCTGTTCTATTCAACTTCCTCTGGACAGATGACTAGTTCTATTTCTGTAGCTTCTAATTCTTCTTTTGTAGTTCCATACCTGATTCATCTTATCTCATTAGAGGGAGAGTTAGTAGGTGAAGAAATTGCTTGTGTCCTTTCTTCCTCCAACTGTCGTTCATAGTCTTCTTGTCTTTTTAGTCTGATATCTTCCATTTCATTTTCCATTTTTAGGCATATCAGCTCTTGTGCATCATCTGTGATATCACTGGATTCTTCAGGGATTTCTATAGTAGAGGTATCTAAGAGATGGTCAGGACCCCATTCATACTCATTGGAATCAGTTTCTGAATCATCTACTTGTTGTCTGCCAGTATATGTTACCAGAATATTCAACGGTGCAAACAATTCTCTGATTCTATATACTTCATCTCTCATATCTTCTAGGACTTCTACTTCTTGTGGTATTATATCCGATATAATTGGAACTTGATTACCATCTATTTCCTCTCTCTGGGTGGGAGATTCTTTTTGTTCATCGTCACACTCTTCCTGAGTTTGTTGAGTATTAATTTCTTGTGTTGTTAAAGGTAGTACCTTTTTCTTCCACTTACATTGATGGTGGGATGTGTGCTTCTGATTTGATTGCTTTCTTGGATCATATCCTAGTCCAACTTTATCATTGATAGACTTAGTTTGTAACTGAATAGATTCAACAATACCTTTTTGATGTTTCCCTAGAGGACCAGCCCCTGAATATCCCATGTGTTGAAGCATCTTATATCTTGGACCATATTGTGTTGGGGAAATCTCACAATGTCATATTTCTTTGTTTGCACTATCTTCTTTGAAAAGTGATTTGAGAACATCATCCTCTTCTATTTCATCTGCAAGAGAAGTAGAGGACTGTATAAAGACACCATTATAAATGACATTTGGAGCTGAAATTTGTGGCTTCATAAGATCTAATGGTTTTCCTGACTATCTTGGTGATGGAGGAAGAGACATTAGTGAGAGTATAGGCTCTATTTTGTAGCTATCTATGCCAGTGTTTGTGATTTTCAATTTCTTTTCTAAATCTTTCAGCCAAGATTTTGAACTTTTAGCTGTAGAGGTCGCTCTATTATGAGGAACAAAAGCATCAACACTCTGTGTTAATGCATTGCAGGTATAGCTTGTATGGTAGGAATACTGACTTCAACTCCATCATAAGGAAATTCTAGGCGTTGATGATACGTAGATGGTACTGCTTTCATCTCATAAATCCATGGCCTGCCCAGATGTTGTATGAAAGATGAAGATCGAGGACTTGAAAAATGATATCTCTTTCTATAGGTCCTACCTTGATTGGTAATTGCACCAGACCCTTAGAAGTTCTTTCTTCTTCATCATAAGCCTTGATTGTTATTTTCTTTGTTGGGTCAACAACATTTTCAGAAAATCCCAGCTATGTCAGTAGATGGTAGGTACAAATATTCAACCTAGCACCTCCATCTATCAAAACATGTTTAACTCAGTGTTTATGGATCATGGCTTCAATGTGCAATGGCTGGTTATGTGGGTGACTCAGTGAGTTATCATCTTCTTCAGAGAAATTGAGGTAATGAGGTGAGGTCAGGTGATCCACCATAGATTGAAACCGGTCTATGTCTAAATCTTTAGGGACACTTGTGGTAAGTAGAGCCTTGTCCAGGACCTCTCTATGAGTAGAAGAGATCTTAAGCAGTTCCAAAATGGAGATTTGAGCATTGGTTTTCTTCAGTTGTTTGACAATACTATAACTAGGAGAAGATGATGAAGCCAACTATTTGATTTGGCCATGATTGTGTCTATTTGTCTATTTGGTAGATTTGATGTTGTTTGATCGAAAGTTGAGGAACTAGCTGCTGGGAGAGTAATCTTCCTTTGAGCGCGAGTCACGAAATTAGCAGCTTGTTCTTGACTTTGGTGATCTTAGACTATGATCACATTGCAATATTTAGGTTGAGCATATTCAATCATGTTGATCACATTATCGTTGTTAGTGTAGGTATAATTGACTCTAGCTCCTCCCTTGGATTTTGAGGAATCTCCTTGTTCATAAGTCGGTAAGGGATCTTTAAAGGCCTTATGATCAGCATTAGTCGCGTGATTTCCAAAAAATATCTTGGAATTCATTTCGAAGTTTCATGCAGTTGTTTATGTTATGTCCCTTGTTCCAATGGTAGTCATAGTATTCATTTTCTCTCCACCATTTGGGTCTAATTTCTGGGTCATATGGTCTAGAATTGTCTGGCAATGTTATCAGATCATTTGCCAATAAGGTTTTGAAAGATTATTCATATGACTCATCTAGAGGAGTAAAATCACACTTAGGCTTTGAAAGCCAAGGCTTTTCTTTAAACCATTCTCTTGTTTTCTTTGGAGGATTTTCTGCTACAGTTTCAGCTGTCTTGAGTGCTTGCATGCCACTAGCCAAGTTAAATATTGTGGATTTTGTTTTTGCTTGGACAGTATCTACCACTCCATTAGTAACAATGTTCCTGTTATTATCTTTGTTGTATTTCCAGTATTTACTCTTTTCTTTAGAGCTAGAACCTTGCGATGTTTCTTTCCAAAGCAATATATCTCCCTTTTTTATAAGCACATCTTCCATTTGAGGGTGTTATCTGCCATTTTGTTGAATGAAGGATGTACTTGCATCTAGACACTATACTTTAATTTATGGATTAGGTTGTTGACAAAGATATCCATTTTCTCAAGATCTGGGATAGTCTGTGAATATCTAGAGAACATCTTTCTCCACCATTGGAGAAAAGTGAGAAAGGGTTCTCCTGTCTTTTGTTTGGTATTGCAAAGCTCTATCATATTCATAGGATGTCGAATATTGTATGAGTATTGTTGTAAAAATAATTGGATTAGTTCTTCAAACATTTTTATTCCTTTGGGTAGACTTGAGAACCATTCCATTGCTTGACCCCCTAAACTTCTTGGGAAAAGGCGCATGAGATACATTTGATCGCGCATGAACTCCATATAGGCAGCACAAAACTCTCTGACATGATCTTGAGGATCTAAGGTACCATCATATTTGTCAAATTTTGGGATCTCAACTCATGAAGTAAATGGAGGCATGTAAAGGTTTTTGTCAAATGGGAATGGGCATATTGTGTCCAGAGAATATTGTTTTGGTGTTTTATCTTTGTTTTGTAGTTTTGTGACCATAGTTTGTAATGTTTGCATTTGTTTGCTTATTTTTCCCCATGGTGTCTCTTCCTCTTTAGTGACAAGGGCCTCCACATTATAACTAGTATGGAGTTTGGTGCCTTGCTTTGTTAATTCTAGGAAATAATCTTCTTTTTCCCTAGCCATGATGACCTCCATCATTTTTCAGAACTCTTTATCATTTTGACATCTATGTACTTCGGCTTCGGGAGGTTTAGGAAGCTTAGATTCAGTCAATAAGGAATCACTATCAGTGGCATGATTGCTAAAGTCATCGTGAGTGTCTCATTTATTAGCTTCTTGTTCTTGTCTTTCCCCAGACATGATGGGAGATAGGGGTTGACCAAAGATTGGTAGATCATAAACTAGTATTTGTGATGAGGATGGTTTATTTTGAAAGAGATTTTCTTCAAAGAATGGATTGTCGTTTGACAAAAAGGGTGTTTCTTTTCCTTTGTCTATTTTGTTGTGAGAGTTTCTAGTTTGAACAAGCATTTGTAACTGACAAAACCGAGAGCTAAATGTGTTGCAAAAGTCAAGATCAAATTGTAGCTAGTAGTTCGTTTAACATAGTGATTGAGAAAAGTTACTAAGATCTGGTCTGGTTTTAGGACTGATCTATCCTACGTAAGACATTATCTAAGTTAACTTAGATTTGATAAGATGTTGTTTGAACTAGCTTAAAGATGATCAACAAAATCATGCAACGCAATGACAAAGGTACACTATCAAGGTTGTTTATGCTCAGGAGGATGATAACTAGTTTTAGACTCGTTGTAGACTATTTTAGATAGGTTTGACTGTTCTGGTCTAGCAAAATCAGAGACTCGTATGATATAATTTCTAAGACCGTACGACAGTATAACAACTTTAGGACAACAACAGTTCTATTTCGTATGAGTTGCTTCCTAGTACCGTACAACAAATGGGTAGGTCCCAAACGACAAAGGATTCAGTGCAGTTATGTCTCATACAACACATGATTTAGCTTAAATGACAGACTACTGGGTCTCGTATGACACAAGATTGAGATCGAATGACAATTTAAAAGACTCGTATGACACAAGATATGGTGTAGGATGACAAATGATAAGGCTCGTATGACTATTAACAGGTCAGAGACAAAAAATCTGAGTTTTTCAGTAGCTGAGTCTGACAACTGAGTATGACCAATTCTGAGGTGGACTAATTTTTTTGACCGGGATAGGCTTGTTTTGACATGGATAGAGTTTTATCACTGAGTTGTTGATTTGTTTTCTCTAGTTTTAGTATCTCAATTTCAATTTGAGGGATGAAAACATAGAAAACACGCAAGATCCATAATAACTCAATCACAACACGCTAACCCTATGGAAGTTGTCTTAGAGAAGAAAACCTTTGCTTGCTGACTTAGGTACACACCCAATAGCTAATCAGAATATGGCTGCTAAGTCTCACGCAATGGATTCTCAACACCTTATTAGCCAACTCCAAACACTAATGGGGGCACGATATGGCAAGTGTCTTGGAAGAGTTACTATCTCTCTTGCACAAAGATTATCAACCTTTTGGAGGTGAATTGGGTAGCTTCTAATATTATAGTTCTTAGTTAGGGATTCCATTTGAAATTACCCCTTGAAGTCACGCAAGCAAGATTGAGGCCTATAGCCCGACAAGGTACCGAAATAAGTTGTAGTCATGTAAACATGATTGAGATCGTGAGGCCCTACAAAATGCTCGATATGAGAGAGCTCAGAGAGAAAACTCAAATAATCCCATCCTCTGAGACTTTAATCACCAGAGGCCTATTTATTATAGTGAGTTGGAATGCTTAGGTCTAGTTGTACTCACTTGGGTTGTTCTCATAGGGTGATTACTTTTTCCCACTGTGACAAGCCCGCTAAAGGTAAAAAAATCTCAAAACTTAGAAAAAAGCTTTGAGGGTCTAGATTTCTAATTGTATGTAAAAGACAAGAGCATACTCTCCTACCTCTTAGATTTTTCTGAAAACACAAAAGACAAATTTGTTCATCAACCAAATAGAAAGTTAGGTGCCTAAGAAAAATGAATTTAAAGAATACACAATGTTTGGTTGATTCTCTTTAGGCAACCTGCAAAAACAACGCATCAGTAGTCATATTGTTTTCATTCTTTGATAGGCATATGTTTGATTGATAAATTCTTTGGCAAGCATGCTGCAAGAAACTGGTTAGGTTGTGAAAATACCAAGAAGACAAAAGACAATTCAAGGCTAGCGTTAGCGTAATCAAAATTTAATTCAAGAAAAACCCTGAAAAAGTGAAACTTGCTTTAATCCAACAAAAAACAGACTCGTGTGACAATTCTCATAGAATGAAATGAGAAAAGGGTTTTGTCATATGAGTTATAACTAAGCATAGGACGACAAAAGACAAAATCAAATATTCAGAATAGAGTGTCATACGAAACCATTTTCTGATTCATACGACAAATAACAAGCTTCAATATAATGTTGTATGATGCAGTGAAACTGCTCGTACGATATTTCATAGAGATTGTATAGAGGAAACCTGTAGGATAAAAAAAAAATGATTTTAAGGCTGAAAAAGTAGTCTTCTACCCCACGGTGGGTGCCAAAAATGCGTGTGTGAAAAGTGGACCTATATCTATATCTGGAATACATAACACTTCAATTAATTCATTACATGCATGGTTAGACAGATATAATTAGTGAATAATAAAACCATAACAAATCGACCCATTGCCTTCTAGTAGATGCGAGTTTAGATTGCTCTTAGATTGCTAAGCTATCTAGTGACTAGACAACACCTAAACGAAGGATTTAAGCTATATAAGCATGGATTTAAGCTAGATGAATGTAAGATTTAATCTGACATGATTTAAGTAATAAATGAGATAAATGATCTAAATATGTATACAATAACTAATATGTGAATATCTAAATGCACAAATATTAATGAACCTAGAGCAAAAAAACATGATAACAATATATTCTCCAGGATCTTTGAATGAGAGATGAGAGCTTGAATTTATAGAAAATTCAGAAAGAAACCAAAGGCTGAGATCAAATGATGATGATGATGATGAATACTAAGAGGGGGGGTGAATTAGTATACTGAAAAATACTGACTCAAACCTTAAACAATTTAGTAGTTAACCGGTATAGTAGATTTACTAACAAATGGGTTCAGACAAATACAAACCAAACAACAAATAAGGCATTAACCCACAAGAGCACAATCACCATAACACAAAAGGTTTTGATGTGGAAACCCAAATGGGAAAAACCACGGTGAGAAAAAACTCACAAGTAACTATCTATAGAATAGAAACCAGACCGGTTAAGGTAAGACCGGTTAAGGTCATACAATGTTCTTCACCAGGATAGATCTTGTTAGGAATCTAGATCTCTGTTAGGAGATAAGTCCTGTTAAAGACCACCTCTTGAGAGGATTTCAGATTCACAGTTGTGAACCACCTTGTTAGAGTATTTAGAAAGGCTTTGCTGGGCCTACCCAGTTAAGGGTTTCAGACTTGTCAAAGATACGAGTAATCAACAAGTAGATGGTCTAAATACTAGCACATTATGCTTGGTTAGATCCTTGATAGCACATTGTTAATGCACATTGAGAATTACTTCAGTCTTTAATATCTTCACACTTTGTTTCTTCACACAGACCTAATCTTATCTTCTATGATTGCACATGCAAGAACCCTCATGCACTAAAACCCTCTCAACACCTAAAACCCTAGACATGATGTCCTTATAAAGGAATCTGATTTCATGTCGGTCCAATAAGATTACATTACAAGTTCCTAGGTTCAGTGCATCTAGACACATTTGGTTACATGACACAAAATCACTGCCAAAGTGTCAGTGGATGATAACTCATCATAGAAATACTGGTTGGTAACTTATCACATAGTAATACCAGTTCATTACCAATTACCAGTTCATACATTTTACCAATTACCGGTTTGTCATAATGAAGACTGGAAAAATGTTAACTACCACTTTGGGATCCTCGAACCACTTGAGGTCTTTGTACCACTTTGGGTCTTCAGTCAGTTTGTGACCGGTAAACACCTTCTGCAAAACACTGATAGTCTAAAGACTATACTGCATAAAACCAGTTGGAACAATTGTCGATTGAGCATAACTCATACATAGGGAAGTGATCATAAAACAAGTGTGTGTCCATCAATGACAATCACAACATCATCAAAATGCCAATAGATGAGTGGTCAATATTTTCCAAGAGGAAGCACAATCCAGGTGAATTGATGTAATTGGATGCTTTTCTCAGTTTTAAAGGAAATTGAACTAAAATTAAGATAAAATTAGAAAAAACTGATTTATTCTCTATTTCATTCAATTTTAATATTTAATTGTTTTAATTGAATTTTTTTGAGATTATCTATCAATTTTTTATTTGTTTTTCAAGATTATCTCCAATTGATTTCTTTTCTCAATTTTTAATTCTTTTTTGTCAATTAATTCCTTTTTTGATTTATTTCCTATTTTGAAGATTTGTGCTCATAATTTTTAATTCCTCTTTCTTGATTTGTTTCTTTTTTTGAAGACTTATGGCAAATTGAATTATTTAATTAAATATGCTAGGATATTTAATAAAATAAATAAGATAATTGTTTAAAATGATTTACTTGGAATGATTTAATTAATTAAAAAAATATTTAATTAATATTGAGTGATTAATTTGCCATGTGACATTGATGATTTTAGAAATTAATTGTGTGCTCAAGATTGATTTAATTGCCTTTGGTTAGGACCTTGGTGATGTTGTCGAGATTAGGGGCCCATGGTTTAGATGACCATTTTTAGGGTATTGCAACACCTTGTCTTCTGCATCCTACAATATACTCATGTGACTTCCTTGTTTGAGCAGCAAACCTTTAAACTGACACATGTGATCTGGTGATGGCATTTTCAATGTCAGCCATTGCTTCTCATGATTACTGCATCTTCATCTGGAGGGATTCCTGTTGTTCTACAACTTCACATCATACCTGTGATCTATTCATTCTTCTCATCTTGTGTTGATGTGATTTAGGTAACATTATGCCTTTTCATCACAAACAATAGCCCAAACACCTTGGCCATCTGGCTTGTACACTAGTCATGAGCATTGTCGGCTGACAACCACTCATTTGGTTGATCTGACTTCTCTATGTCAACACATCACTTACCAGTTGACATCCTTTCCTTACTGGTGATATATTGTATCAGTATCGATAACGTTACCATCTAATCCACACAAGTCAGGAACTAACTTGTGTACTAGTGACTCCAGTGATCATCTTCCTTGTCTTACTGGTGTTCTGCAACACAAGGTGATATCCAAGATATCTTATTATATACTCCTTCATGATAGTGTTTCACATACATCTCTCATAACGGTAGTCATCCCATACCGGTCGACATCAATGACAACACAATGCCAACAAAGCCTATGCAAGAAAGGACATCGATTTATGAAAAATGTGCTCCATAAAGGAAATGGTGAAAGTTTAAAGATGAGAGGTAGGATAGTTGTGAAAGTGAACCATGTTGCTTCCCCAAGATATTTAAAATTGAAAAATCACTACCTCTAATTACAAGGAGCCCCCAATTAAGTTAACTACTTGTGTTATAGGGTGACGAGCAACATGAGGGTGAGGGGAGTGCTAAGGCACTACCTTTTCACAAAGAAAGAGAGAAAGATATGTTGAATGATGTATATGAGAACTATCATATTGTTCTTGAACAAATTATTTAAATGGTTTACATTTTTAGAGAGAATGAGAACCACCATAATGAAAAAGACAATATCCACTTGATTCTCTATGCTTACTACTAAATTTAACAAAGGGAAAAACAACACTCTTGTCATGCTTCAATTTCCAAGAGATTCTAGTTGCTAATTGTTCTTGATCATCAATAGGTTGATAACTCAATGATGAACGGATAGTACCAAACTGGTACTAAGAGGGGGGTGAATCAGTACAGACAAAAACACACTCTTAAACCGGTTTGTCAACAGAAAATGTGCATGGACAGACAAACAATAACACCAGTCCTAAAACAGAGTACAATCGGCAAAACCCAGAATGACTGAGACAAGCATAAACCAGTTGAGACTTATCTTCTCATATAATCTAATACTTCATTTCCATTTCACCCTAATGCATGAACAGGTAATCTAGCATCAAAGATATACATATGAGCAACTAGATCAACATGATTCACCACTTGATAGAAAACAACAAAGCATCACATGAAGAAGACATCACACATGACACACTCATTTTTCACATGGAAACCCAACTGGGAAAAACCACGGTGGGGATGAATACCCACAAGCTTGTTTTTGAACTCTTTAGAAGTCTGCTCTATTAGGAGCTTTGTTTGGTTAAAGACTGATATAATAGGTTCTATTAGGAACTGATCCTGTAAGGGATCACCCACTTAAGGGTTGAACTCTATTAAAGGTTACCTTGTTAGAGGATTTCAAGAACTCAATGGTTTTGAGTCACCCTGTTAAAAGATTTACAGCAAGCCGATTAAAGCTACCTTATTAAGGGATTTCTCAACTGTTGAAGTGGTTAGAGATTAAAAGGTATTACAATGATCTGATAAGAACACTCAATGCTAATGCAGATCCGCTTATGCTCCTCTTCACCTACTGCACTTACACTCTGTAGGTATCACTTCTCTCCTTTGGTCTGGCAAGAATCACATATCTCTTCTCTTGGATACACACACACAACTTTTGCCAACAACCTTAGAAAGAAACACAACATCGACCTTATAGGAAAATAGATAGGTCGATAGCATAAACCCTAAACCCAAAACCTATTAGGTTAAGGAATTCAAACGATTCAATCCCGACCATTGAGCATACTGCACTAAATGCAATAGTTCTTGATCCAATCTCAAGACTTTCTCCATCGTCCATTTTCCACCAATTTCATGACGGTTGATAACCCATCACACATTATCACCATTTACAGACTTCACACATTCCCGAGGTAGATAGGAACATTCTCCTTCATGCAAGATCCTTCACGTGCACAAGGTTGACATGGCTACATGATCTGTTCTTCATTACAATGCTAACTCATCACACAAAGTCACCAGTTGAGCCACATAGGCTTGAAGCACTTCAACTAGAAACCCTGAAGTTGAGACTACCAACTAGTAGTCATACAATGCTTCCATGTGTCGGTTCCCATAACCATATGCCGGTTCACCTTGAACAAACACACCGCTTCACTTTGGGACAAATGTCGGTTCATAGTGTTATACCAATTCTCACATATGTCGGTTCTCACCTCTTGAGCATATTGACATCAATGACAACATACAATGTCATTATGTCCTCATACCAGTTCACATAATGCCAACAATCTCCCCCTTTGGCACTGATGGCAATATACAAAGATATGTCTCCACTTAACATCTTGTCCCCCAACTTCTACAGATATCTTCTCCACTTCACATCTTCTCCCCCTTTGACAACAATGCCAAAGTGGAGGCACAAGCTTCCCTGATCCATTAGGCTGCTCCCCCTAAGGAGTAGCATCCTTCAACACATCAATCCTGAAGAAAAATTTGACTACGCAATACCTGACTGATGTGGAGCATATACCTTTATTTTACCTCCTAAAGGGGAAACACCCCTAATTCACCTCTTAAGTACATAAATGTAGCCTTTGGGAGAGGCTTGGTGAATATGTCTGCTAACTGTTCCTTCCTAGAAACATGTTCGAGTGCAATCTCTTTGTTCTGAACCTTTTCCCTCAAGAAATGATACTTAAGCTCAAAGTGCTTGGTTCTAGAATGTAAAACCAGATTCTTGGAGATGTTAATTGCACTAGTATTGTCACAAAATATACTTACTGGTTTAGATACAGGAACTTTGAAGCCATTTAATACATGCTTCATCCAAATTGTCTAAGTGCAGTTCATGAAAGCTGCAACATACTCTACTTCCGCTGTAGACTGAGAGATACAACTCCGCTTCTTACTCATCCATGAGACTAGTCTACCACCGAGAAAGAATGCACCACTGGTTGTGCTTTTCCGATCATCTATATTGCCTACCCAATTAGCATTTATGTATACTTTCAAGTTGAAATCCTTGCTATATGGATACCACAATCCATAGTCAATAGTTCCCTTAAGATACCTAAGAATGCGCTTGACTGCAACCAAGTGGGATTCTCTTGGGCTTTTCTGGAATCTTGTAGTAGTGCCAACTACATGTGCGATATCTGATCTGCTATGCACTACATAATGCAACTTACCAATCATTGATCGATATTCCTTCTCATCAACCAATGTTGAGTCATCCACTTTGGATAGTTTACAATCGGTCACCATTAGTGTACCAACTGGTTTTCTATCTTCCATGTCAAAGGTCTTCAACACCTCTTTGACATACTTGGACTGAGTGATAAAGATTCCATCTTTCATTTGCTAGATTTACAATCCAATGAAGAATTTAATCTCCCCTATGATTGATATTTCAAACTCTTTCATCATCTCATCTGCAAACTCATGACTCATCTTGTCATCTCCACCAAAGATAATGTCATCAACAAATACCTCATTGATCAAGATCTGATCTTCTTCAGACTTCAAGTAGATATTGCTATCTTCACTTGTTTTCTCAAATCCAATCTTCACAAGATGGGAATGCAAACATTCATACCATGCTCTAGGTACCTCTTGTTCAAGTACACCATTTAGGAATGTAGATTTTACATCCATTTGATATAATTTGAAACCTTTAAAAGCTGCATATGCAAGAAGCATACGAACTCCTTCCAATCTGGATACAGGAGAAAAGGTTTCTCCATAGTCTTCTCATTTTTCTTGAGCATATCATTTGCACACCAATCTGGCTTTGTTCCTAATCACTGTGCCATCCTCATTCAGCTTATTTCTGAAAACCCATTTGGTACCAATGACATTTTTATGCCCCGGTCTAGGTACCAGAGAACATGTACCATTTTTCTTTATCTGGTCAAGTTCCTCTTCCATTGCCTTGATCCATTCTTCATCTTTATGTGCCTCTTTGAATGATTTAGGCTCAAATTCAAAGATCATACATGAGTTTTCTCTGACCTTTCTTCTTGTCAGGATTCCTGCATCCTTATCTCCTATGATCTTCTTAGGATCATGATTCAGCTTGACATACTGAGGAATGGTATTGATGGATTCATCTTACTTTTCTTCTTCATCCTCATCTCCATTAGTATCAGGATCTACATCTACCGGTTTAGGAACACTATTACTAGTACTTGGTCGCCTGACAACTGGTTCCCAAAAGGTTACAACTGGTTCATTTACCGCTTTCTCACTACTGGTTTCCTCAGTTTTCTAAGAGGTTTCATCAACTCTTACATTGATGCTTTCCATAATTCTCTGAGTCCTATTGTTGAAACACTTGAGAGCTTTGCTCCTGGTGGAATATCCTAGGAATATTCCCTCATCACATTTCACATCAAATTCGCTCTGGTGTTCACTCCTCTTGATGTAACATTTGCTACCAAACACTCTAAAGTAGCTAGCCATAGGTGTCTTATCAGTCCAATACTTATAACGAGTTTTATCCTTACCTTTCTTGATGAGTACTCGGTTCATTGTATAGACTACAGTAATCACCGCTTCTCTCCAAAAGGTGTGAGCTACCTTTCCTTGAATCAGCGTGGTTCTAGTTGCTTCAACCATAGTCTGGTTATTCCTCTTTGCTAGACCATTCTGCTACAGATTCCAAGGGGTAGACAATTACCTCTTGATGCCATGTTCTTCAAAGTACTTGTTGAATTCATCGAAAGTTAATTCCCTTCCTTGATCAGTTCTTAGGCACTTGATCCTTTTGCCTCTTTCCTTCTCCATTAATGCTATGAAAACTTTGAACTTTACAAAAGCTTCAGACTTATCTTTCAAGAATGTGACCCACATCATTCTTGAGCAGTCATTAGTGAGAATCATGAAGTACCTAGCACCCTGTACACTCCTATTTTTCATAGGACCACACAAATCAGTATGCACAAGATCAAGAAAATTGTCAGTAGTGAAAGATTTACCTTTAAAGGTTGAGGAAGACATTTTCCCCAATTGACACTCTTTGCACAAGGTGTTATCCGGTTTGCTTAGCACTGACAACCCTCTAACTGCCTTGATCTTACTAGCCTTCACAATGTTATCAAATTTTACATGGAAGAGTCTCTTATGCCATATCCAGCTATCATAAAATTTAGCCATAAGACATGTACTTATATTTGCATTTAGCTGAAATAAGTTACTGTAGCGTCATAAATTGTACGCACTTGCTAGGGTGGTACAATTTCACACCTAGTTTAGCACCCGCCTTGGCGCATTTTGCATTTCGCATTGCATTTCCCCTTTAGCACTTAATTAGTCAAATTAATTAGGTATAAGGTTCTATTTCATCATCTCCCACATCATAAAGTTGGGCCCTTTCATTAAAGTGTGCCCCTTTCATTTTATTCTTCCAATACATCATTTAATCAAAAACCCTAATTAGGTCCTATTTTGAACTTGGGGGCTTGATTTCGGGGCTCAAAACATCTCGAAATCAGCTGTAACTTCGGGATTCTCTCTAAAATCATCATATCCGACGGCCCTGAAAATTTGGTGAAAAGTTTTCGGGACCATGGCGCCCGGAGAGGACCATGGCACCCGGAGTGCACATGGTCCCGGACATTTTTCCCAAAATTTTAGGAGCGCAATCCAATCATAAAATAAAGCTTAAACCCAAGAAATTGGTGGGATATTCAATCTCTAGGTCGGCCAAAAGTTGAAATTAAGACCTAGGGTTTCATATATAAGAGCTCTCTTTCTTCATTTGAAAGGATCCGAATTTTGGTTTTCAGGAACCTTCTATGCAGCGAAAGAGCAGATCTTTGAAGACTTCAATAACATTCAACATCCATCCATCAAGCATTCATCAATTTCATTCATTTAGGGCTTGGGAGACATTGAAGAACAATAGGAGATTACCAACTGAAGATTGGCTTGTACTCCTCCCTTAAGGGTTGGGTATGATTTCATGTTGTTTTCATGTCTTTGCATAAGCTTCAATATATCCTTTATTCATGCTTCAGATCACTTTGCATCTTGATTTAGAGCATTTACATTATCATTTACAAGCAATTAGGGTTTACTTTCTAGGTTGCTCTAGTTTGCTTTCTTGGATTTAAGGACCTTGCACACACACTAGGTCTGCACACACAATACATTTTACAATACAACTTGGCTATTTGTGGAGGTGGAAATCACCGAAGCAGGGGTTTGACTACGGAAAAACCCTATATAGCCGCCCACCACACCTTTTCAGATATAAGTGCAGGTTTCGGAATTCAGATGACACCACAAGTTACAGATCCGGAAGAAGCAGACGGAGACCGAACTTCACACCAAATCTCAGAGAAAAAGACCAGGACAGGGGCGTGGGGCACCCTGGTCCTCCCAAGACAGGGGCGCTGGGTGCCCTGGTCCCTGGGATAGGGGCACTGGGCGCCCTGGTCCTCCTGACAGACAACATTTTCAGCATTTTTGACAGCTTTTCTAGAGTGCAAAACAGCAGTTTCTGGAGCAGTTTCCGGGGCAGAATCAGGACAGTGGCGCCCGCGCCCCCGTCCCGAACATTTTCAGTCAGATTTTAACTCCGGGTACGCATTTACATTCTTGTCTTATCTTTGTATTTACAGCTTTCCATTGTTTAAGTTCAATTCTGCAATCTTGTTATTAGTTCATACTTGCACTTTGGGGTTAGGAATTGAACTTGCATCATTTTATCTTTCAATTACAACAAAGGAATAGAAATCCTAATAGGTATCCCGTGGCTCTCTCTTCCACAAAAAGAAGTAGCCAATTGTGTGATACCTCTAGGCTCTTTCGTATTCCACAAGTGTGTGGTTGAAAGTGAGATTAGGGCATGTTTGCTTAGTGTCACTTTTTCTCCCACACATTTTTGGTGAACCCGACGTGAATCTATCATTGCTTCCTCTTGCATTGCATTTAGATCTAGATTTAGTGTGTTTTCATTTCATTTTCATTAAAAAGAAAAAAAAAAGTGTGTTTCTTTGCATTGTGTGTTTAAAATTTTATGCAATTTCAAAATGTCAGATTTTTATTTGCAAGATGTTCATATTTGTGATGATTATGAGTTAGATGAAGCTTTAGATGAATTTTTGAAACCTAAATATACCAAACCTTCATTTTACCAAAAACTCATAAACATTGTTACTATGCCATTTCGTTGTGATGAGAAAGATAAGTTGAATGATTCCTCTCAAGGGTACATTCCTATCAGCTCTTCCACTAAATCTAGTAACATGGTTGTTTTCAATGATCCCCTCTATGAAGAGATATCTCCTTTTGAATCAAAAGATAAACCTTTTAATAGATATGATCATACTTTGTTGGATGATGCCCTTGATGCCTTTGTGCCTCCTAAAAAACACTTCCTTCATGAGGATCCTTTTGTGCAAGAAGATGACATTATCCCTACATTTCCTAGTGATGGCCTTTCCTTTTCCAACAAAATTCCCACTAGAGATGATGAATTAATGGTAAATGCTTACCCTTCTCCTAAAGTTGGTCTTACCCATAAGCATCCCTTAGAGAAGGAAGATGAAATAATAAGAAATTTCCTTAATTCTCTCTCCCATAAAGATCATATTGAAAATATTTTGAGGAAAGAGGATGAGTTTAACACATCTATTGATGCTCTCCCTCCTAAGGATGAGGAATTAATAAACAATGTTATCTCCTCTCCCGAAATTGACAATACTTCAAACATTCCTTTCAACAACTTCACTATTTGGGATGAACCATTAGAAGAAGGTGTGGATTGTTCTCTATCCCATGAGAGAACCCTAGCCAAAGGGGATGAAATCAAGATTGAAAACTCCCTTGATAGTCTCTCACCTTCCTTGAATCTCAATTATTCTCCCTCTCCTCAACTTGGTTCTACTCATAAGGATACCCTAGTTCAAAGCAATATGGTTAACATCTCTTTCAAAGATCTCCCTCTCAAAAGTGAGACTTTAGAGAGTAATGTTGATCCTTCTCCTAGAGAGTTTATTCCCCATGTAGATCCTTTCATGATAGAGGATGATATGACCTTTCCTAGTATTACTCTTCCTACTAGAACATCAATGCCTACCCCTTGTCTCTCTCCTAAAATTGATTTAATCCTTGATAAGATTTTAGTGCAAGAGAAGACTATTAATAATTCTTCCAACACTTTTGTTCATTCCTCTAAACCACCCTCAATCAATTTGATACATGTGAATGAAACACCTAACAAACCTCTCTTCACTGTCCAAGGTGCTTGTCCTTCTCAAAATTCTCAACCTTTAAATAAGCCTATCTTAGTGGTTCAAGGTGGTTATGCTAATGATTCTTTTTGCACTCCTAAGAAACCTGTTATTACTTTGCAAGGAGGTTATTCCTCTAAGAGCCCTTATGAGTATGCTAAGCAATTGACTAGAGAGAGTTATCATGCAGTTGCCCATACTTATAATACTAGAAAGAATAGGCAACCTAATCCTCCTCTAGTTATCCCAACTTCACTTCCTCCTTCCCAACCTATTCTTCCCCAAGCTCCACGTATTTCACAAGTTCTTGGTAAGGAATATGATCTCATAGAACAACTTAAAGCTACCCCTGCTAAGATATCCCTTTGGGATTTGATCCAAACTTCTTCCGCTCATCATGGAATGTTACAAGATGCCTTGAAAGATTTGAATGTTCCTCCACCTAATACATCTAGTAATATAGTGTCTTTGGTTAATTCTATGATGAATCCTAAAGCTCAAATTGTGTTTACTCAAGATGAGCTGCCTACTAGTGAAATTCAACAACAATATGATCCCTTGATGATTGTGGTTATCATAAATGACACTGCTATAAGACGAACACTGATAGATAATGGCTCTGGCCTTAATGTGTGTAGCATTAATCTATTGCATAAGATGAATGTGGATACATCCCTTATTGAGCCTGACTCTCGTCCCATTCGAGGCTTTGATAATGTGGCTAAGTCTTCATTAGGTATTATCACCTTACCCATCACAGTGGGACCTGTTACTTTGCCTACTCCTATCCATGTTATGTCGGGAAATCTAACATACAACTTGTTATTAGGGAGACCTTGGATTCACAGTATGCAAGCTGTCCCCTCTACATTGCATAGACAAGTTAAATTTATTTATAATAATAAGACATATACCTTGATAGGTGATACTAATTTTCAAGCTTGTTTGCAAACATCTACTTCCAAAGGGAGTTCATCTAAGCCTTCCTCTTCTAGTGATGACTTGTTAAACAAGATACCTATGGATGAATCATCACCCTCTGATAATCAAAATTCTTTGAATGAGTCTGAAGTTCCTGAAGAAGATCCTTCTCAACTTGAATATACGCATAAAAAGGCTTTTGATCCAGAGAAGGTTCTCGCAGATGACGATTGGGGATCTCTTGACTTTAATCCCACCTTTGTAGGTGAGTATAGGGTTCCTCCTAGAGAGTTTAAAGTTAAAAAGAAGGAAGAAACTAAAAATCAATCAATTTTACCTGAACCTATGAGCAATAATTTTGTGGCTGCTTCTCAAACTTCTTCTCCTCACACCTCTAATTATGAAGAGTTTGATTCTTTGTCTTATGAAAAACCACCTTCTCTTCCTGAAATGGCTGATCGTTATGGTCATGGTTTTCGCATTTTTGCTAAGCATGGGTATCATGGAAATGGTTGTGGCGCTCATGAACAAGGGATAAAAGTTCCTCTAGAGACTAATTTTCACAATTATGCCTTTGGACTCGGCTATAATCCCTGCAAACGTACCAAAGCATCTAAAAGACCATCTCTCAATGTGAATGCTATATTTAGTAGTGATGATGATCTCACTTCAACTAAATCATCTTCTACTTCTATCAACTCTCATTCCCCTCATAAGGAAATCTTGGTGATGAACAAGTCTCTTTATGACTCCCCTCAAATTTCTAAATCCACTTATGAATATTTATCTCCTATTCATCATAAAGTCCTTTCCTCTAGGGATAAGGCTCTAATAAATTACACTCATCCCTCTTCTAAGATTTCTTGTGACTTTTCTTCTTCAATTTTTATCATTTTATACATGTTTTTGATCTCACTTATAGTTGAGCATTTAGCATGTCATATTCAAATACCTCATTTAGTCTATCATGTCTTTAAATAACATTAATGGCTATTATGTTGCTCATCATTATGTGACATTGGTAGCTCATTTACTGGGGGCTCATTGTCATTCATGATGGTACAATTTCAAGTGCAATCATATCTTTTGAAGCAACATAATAGCCTAATTTTCTTGTTCCTATGGGGACAAGAGTGATTTCATACATCTCTTCTTTTGCTTATGTCCAAATCTCTCCCTAGAAGATTGTGTAAGTCCTTCTCATTGAGGCAATGATCGTTCCTTATTTTTATCTAAGGATCCACTTTTTCCTATTTTGTGGATGGTGTGGACTTTATTACTTGATGTTATGCCTTGTACGCATTTGTTGTTGTTTGTTCAAGGATTCTCTCTTACAAGAGGTGTAAGTCCTTGACTACAACCTCTTTTGCACTTGGTAAAATACATCCATAATGAATTCACTCTCCCAATTGGGTTAAAAAGAGCGTCATCCTTCATTAAGAATCATTTTCACCTTGCAAAAGAAGGAAGTATTGCATTCTTATTCTCTTCTTTGTCTTATTCTAGAAGATGTTATATTTGTCTAAGACAATTCCTCTCGGGGATAGGTGTCTTTTGTACAAAGATCTCTTCTCCTCTAAGGATCTCCTTTACACATACTACAAGATATCCCTTTTCAACTATCTTATCCTTGCTTAAAGAGTGAAAAACTCTCTTGCTTGGATCTATGACATTGTTGCATTTTTGGGTATCTTCTTTTGTAATAAAGGTAGGTATCCTTGATCTACTTTACTTATGACATAAACATTACACTTTTTGAGCAATGGGTCATTCTCGGAACCAGAGCACAGACTCTTAGAGCGAGATGTCTCCATTTTTCTTTTATACAAGGTGATTATTCTCAGAACCAGAGCACAGACTCTTAGAGCGAGATGTCACGCTTTTGTACTATACATATACAGGTTGTAGCATACTCGGGCATAGACTCCTATGAGGTGCTTCTAACCTCCCTTACACACACATGCACGAGGTTGAGTGGAACTAGCGGCATAAGGCTAGACTTTCTCACTCTCCTCCCTTACATGGATCACCTAGACAGACTCTAGGGGCTAGTTTTCCATGTCCTTTTTTCCCATGGATCACCTAGACAAGATCTAGGGGCGAGAAGTCCATGTTTTCTCTCTCACTATTCTTTTCATGGATCACCAATGTGTGTATTCATGCTTTCTTTTCTTTTCTTCTCTTTGCATTTTGTTTCCATTTACATCCTACATCTTGTGTTAGAGAACTCTCAAATCCTCACACTCTTTGTTGTGTTGGAATTGAGATTTGGTCCTCTTTCTTACCAAATGATTCTCCATTAGTTTTTGATCTCATATCGAATCCTCTTGTGAGCATTTGTCATCAATATTCTTTAACAATTCGAAGTGGTAAACATGATACCCTGTTTCAACTCACTAAAATTAGCAAGCCGAAACAGGGGGGGCATATAGCTACCCTCGAATTTTCATCACCTTCCTTAGTAAGCATTAGGTGATTTTGTGATCTAACGTGTGTTTTGTAGGGTGCGGTTCCTAACTGTGTACTGACGATGCCACTGGGGGCTTCGTTCGACAGACTTATGGATATATCCTTTTTCAAATAATGTTTACTTTTCTGTACTTTAGCTTGCATATGCACGTAGTGTTCATATGACCGCTAAAGTGAGGGCTAAATGTAGTGTCGTAAATTGTACGCACTTGCTAGGGTGGTACAATTTCACACCTAGTTTAGCACCCGCCTTGGCGCATTTTGCATTTCGCATTGCATTTCCCCTTTAGCACTTAATTAGTCAAATTAATTAGGTCTAAGGTTCTATTTCATCATCTCCCACATCATAAAGTTGGGCCCTTTCATTAAAGTGTGCCCCTTTCATTTTATTCTTCCAATACATCATTTAATCAAAAACCCTAATTAGGTCCTATTTTGAACTTGGGGGCTTGATTTCGGGGGTCAAAACATCTCGAAATCAGCTGTAACTTCAGGATTCTCTCTAAAATCATCATATCCGATGGCCCTGAAAATTTGGTGAAAAGTTGTCGAGACCATGGCACCCGGAGAGGACCATGGCGCCCGGAGTGCACATGGTCCCGGACATTTTTCCCAAAATTTTAGGAGCGTGATCCAATCATAAAATAAAGCTTAACCCCAAGAAATTGGCAGGATATTCAATCTCTAGGTCGGCCAAAAGTTGAAATTAATACCTAGGGTTTCATATATAAGAGCTCTCTTTCTTCATTTGAAAGGATCCGAATTTTGGTTTTCAAGAACCTTCTATGCAGCGAAAGAGCAGATCTTTGAAGACTTCAATAACATTCAACATCCATCCATCAAGCATTCATCAATTTAATTCATTTAGGGCTTGGGAGACATTGAAGAACAATAGGAGATTACCGACTGAAGATTGGCTTGTACTCCTCCCTTAAGGGTTGGGTATGATTTCATGTTGTTTTCATGTCTTTGCATAAGCTTCAATATATCCTTTATTCATGCTTTAGATCACTTTGCATCTTGATTTAGAGCATTTACATTATCATTTACAATCAATTAGGGTTTACTTTCTAGGTTGCTCTAGTTTGCTTTCTTGCATTTAAGGACCTTGCACACACACTAGGTCTGCACACACAATACATTTTACAATACAACTTGGCTATTCGTGGAGGTGGAAATCACTGAAGCAGGGGTTTGACTACGGCAAAACCCTATATAGCCGCCCACCACACCTTTTCAGATATAAGTGCAGGTTTCGGAATTTGGACAACGCCAAAAGTTACAGATCCGGAAGAAGCAGACGGAGACCAAACTTCACACCAAAACTCAAAGCAAAAGACCAGGATAGGGGCGTGGGGCACCCTGGTCCTGCCAGGACAGGGGCGCTGGGCACCCTGGTCCGTGGGACAGGGGCGCTGGGTGCCCTGGTCCTCCTGACAGACAGCATTTTCAGCATTTTTGACAGCTTTTCCAGAGTGCAAAACAACAGTTTCTAGAGCAGTTTCCAGGGCAGAATTAGGACAGTGGCGCCCGCGCCCCCGTCCCGAACATTTTCAGTCAGATTTTAACTCCGGGTATGCATTTACATTCTTGTCTTATCTTTGTATTTACAACTTTCCATTGTTTAAGTTCAATTCTGCAATCTTGTTATTAGTTCATACTTGCACTTTGGGGTTAGGAATTGAACTTGCATCATTTTATCTTTCAATTACAACAAAGGAATAGAAATCCTAATAGGTAGCCCGTGGCTCTCTCTTCCACAAAAAGAAGTAGCCAATTGTGTGATACCTCTAGGCTCTTTCGTATTCCACAAGTGTGTGGTTGAAAGTGAGATTAGGGCATGTTTGCTTAGTGTCACTTTTTCTCCCACACAGTTACCTTTGGTCTGCATGCCGGTGACCACCAATTCACCATTCTTTCCTTTGATTCTACACACTCCATTCATGAATTCTAGAGTGAGGCCACTATCATTCAACTGGGAAACACTTAGAATGTTGTGTCTGAGACCATCAACCCAGTACACATTGTCAGTACTACTCTTTCCATTCAGAGAGATGGACCCTCTTCCTTTGACCAGGCATGGTGCATCATTACCAAAGCAAACCACACTACAATCATTCTCTTCCAAGGATAGAAACTTGATTCGGTCACCAATCATATGGTGAGAACAGGCACTGTCAATGATCCACTCATTGAAATTATCAAACCAGGAGACAAGAGCCTTCTTGTCTGAGAAATCTTCCTTGACAGCAACAAACACAATATCTTTATTTTCTTCATCCTCTTATTCCTCATCTATGACACCTTCCTCAACTGCCACAAAATATTTTCTCCGGTTTCCTCATTTGAATTTCTTGAATCTTTCTGGTTTGTCCTTGTTGTCACCATTAGGATAGTTTACAACAATATGTCCTATCTAGTTAGAAGAAAAGCATTTCAAAGGTAGCTTACCTCTGTATTTGTCAGTTCCTTGACGAAGTTTCCTGGCAAGGAGAGCTTCAAATGCCATCAAAATCTCCTCATCATCCATTTCTCTCCTCTGTCTTGGTTCACCACTAGTTCTAGCTTCTTTTCCTTTTCTGGATGGTACAACAGAAGCTTTAAAAGCTGATTAAGTCTTTTGAACACTACCATCAAAACTATTTAGCTCATAGGCTATCAACTTTGGTATGATGGAGTCTAGGGATACCTTACTCTTGTCTATTGATCTTAGCTCCTGAATAGCAGCAACCCTTATTGCATAAAATGATAATAAGGATCTCAGGACTTTGCTTACCACAGTGGAATCTTCCATTTTACCACCTGCACTCTTGATATCTCCAACATCGGTTATGATTCTTATTCTATACTGTCGAATGGTCTCACCTTCAACCATCTGCATATCTTCAAACTTCCCTCTAAGGCTTTCTTCCTTATCTTGTTTTACATGCTCATCACCTCCATAGATATTTTCAAGAGTATTCCATACCTCTTTGGGATTTACCTTATCTTGGACATCAATAAACTCAATGTCAGATAAACTGCTAATTAGGCCTTCCATGACTTGCCCATTCTCTTGCATCTCTCTCTTTTGGTCATCGATGAGAGTACCGGTAGGGGCAACATAGACATTCTCAACATAGCTCTAGTGTTGAGCACCCATGCATCTGATGTATATCTTCATTCTGTCTTTCCATATACTAAAATTTTCTTTGTTAAACTTTGGACCTTCCCTCTTCATCATTAGACTAGGATCTTTACCTCAAGTGGTTAAGCTTATACCATAGAGGACCTGGAGGACGCTCTGATACCAATTGATAACTTAATAATGAACGGATAGTACCAAATCGGTATTGAGAGGGGGGCTGAATTAGTATAGACAAAAACACAGTCTTAAACCGGTTTGTCAACAAACATTGTGCATTGATAGACAAACAGTAACACTGGTCCTAAAACAGAGTACAATCGGCAAAACCCAGAATGACTGAGATGAGCATAAAATGGTTGACACTTATCTTCTCATATAATCTAACACTTCATTTCTATTTCACCCTAATGCATGAACAAGTAATCTAGCATAAAAAATATACATATGAGCAACTAGATCAATATGATTCACCACTTGACAGAAAACAATAAAGCATCACATGAAGAAGACATCACACATGACACACTCATTTTTCACGTGGAAATCTAACTGGGAAAAACCACAGTGGGGATGAATACCCACAAGCTTGTTTTTTAGCTCTTTAGAAGTTCGCTCTGTTAGGAGCCTTGTTTGGTTAAAGAATGATACAATAGGTTTTGTTAGGAACCGATCTTGTTAGGGATCACCTGGTTAAGGGATGGCTAGAATAACTAGTTAAGGGTTAAACCCTGTTAAAGGTTACCTTGTTAGAGGATTTCAAGAACTCAATGGTATTGAATCACCCTATTAAAGGATTTATAGCAAGTTGGGTAAAGGTACCCTGTTAAGGGATTTCTCAACTATTGAAGTGGTTAGAGATCAACAGGTATTACAATGATCTGATAACAACACTCAATGCCAATGTAGATCCGCTTAAGCTCCTCTTCACCTTATGCACTTACACTCTGCATGTATCACTTCTCTCCTCTAGTCTGGCAAGAATCACGTATCTCTTCTCTTGGATACACACACATAACTTTTGCCAACAACCTCAGAAAGAAACACAACATCGACCTTATAGGAAAATAGATAGGTCGATAGCATAAAACCTAAACCCAAAACCTATTAGGTTAAGGAATTCAAATAGTTCAATCCTAATCATTGAGTATACTGCATTAAATGCAACAGTTCTTGATCCAATCTCAAGACTTTCTACATCATCTATTTTCCACTAATTTTATGGCGGCTGATAACCCATCACATGTTATCACCATTTACCGACTTTGCACATTCCCGAGGTAGATAGGAACAATCTCCTTCATGCAAGATCCTTCATGCGCACAAGGCTAACATGGCTACATGATTTGTTCTTCATTACAATGCTAACTCATCACACAAAGTCACCGGTTGAGCCACATAGGCTTGAAGCACTTCAACCAGAAACCCTGAAGTTGAGACTACCAACCAGTAGTCATACAACACTTCCATGTGCCAGTTCCCATAACCATATGCCGGTTCACCTTGAGCAAACACACCGCTTCACTTTGGCACAAATTTTGGTTCACAGTGTTATACCAGTTCTCACATATGTCAGTTCTCACCTCTTCAGCATATTGACATCAATGACAACATATAGTGTCATTATGTCCTCATACCGGTTCACATAATGCCAACAATCTCCCCCTTTGGCATTGATGGCAATATAAAAAGATATCTCTTCGCTTCACATCTTGTCCCCCAATTTCTGTAGATATCTTCTCTGCTTCACATATTCTCCCCCTTTGACAACAATTCCAAAGTGGAGGCACAAGCTTCCCTGATCCATTAGGTTGCTCCCCCTAAGGAGTAGCATCCTTCAACACATCAATCCTGAAGAAATATTTGACTATGCAATGTCTGACTGATGTGGAGCATATACCTTTAGTTTACCTCCTGAAGGGGAAACACCCCTAATTCACCTCTTAAGTACATAAATGTAGCCTTTGGGAGAGGCTTGGTGAATATGTTTGCTAACTGCTCCTTACTAGAAACATGTTCAAGTGTAATCTCTTTGTTCTGAACCTTTTCCCTCAAGAAATGATACTTAAGCTCAAAGTGCTTGGTTCTAGAATGTAAAACCGGATTCTTGGAGATGTTAATTGCACTAGTATTGTCACAAAATATACTTACCGATTCAGATACAGGAACTTTGAAGCCATTTAATACATGCTTCATCCAAATTGTCTAAGTGCAGTTCATGAAAGCTGCAACATACTCTACTTCCACTGTAGACTGAGAGATACAACTCCACTTCTTACTCATCCATGAGACCAGTCTACCACTGAGAAAGAATGCACCACCGGTTGTGCTTTTCCGGTCATCTATATTGCCTACCCAATCAGCATCTATGTATACTTTCAAGTTGAAATCCTTGCTATATGGATACCACAATCCATAGTCAATAGTTCCCTTAAGATACCTAAGAATGCACTTGACTGCAACCAAGTGGGATTCTCTTGGGCTTTTTTGGAATCTTGCAGTAGTGCCAACTACATGTGTAATATCCGATCTGCTATGCACTACATAATGCAACTTACCAATCATTGATCGGTATTCCTTCTCATCAACCAGTGTTGAGTCATCCACTTTGGATAGTTTACTATCGGTCACCATCAGTGTACCAACCGGTTTGCTATCTTCCATGCCAAAGGTCTTCAACACCTCTTTGACATACTTGGACTGAGTGATAAAGATTCCATCTTTCATTTGTTGGATCTGCATTCCAATGAAGAATTTAATCTCCTCTATGATTGACATTTCAAACTCTTTCTTCATCTCATTTGCAAACTCATGACTCATCTTGTCATCTCCACCAATGACAATGTCATCAACAAATACCTCACAAATTAGGATCTAATCTTCTTCAAACTTCAAGTAGATATTGCTATCTTCACTTGTTCTCTCAAATCCAATCTTCACAACATGGGAATACAAACATTCATACCATGCTCTAGGTGTCTGCTTTAGACCATATAAGGCTTTATGTAGCCTACATACCATGTCACTATCTTAAGATAGGGAAAACCCATCTGGTTGCTCAATATACACCTCCTCTTCACATACACCATTTAGGAATGTAGATTTTACATCCATTTGATATACTTTGAAACCTTTAAAAGCTGCATATGCAAGAAGCATACGAACTCCTTCCAATCTGGCTACAGGAGCAAAGGTTTCTCCATAGTCTTCTCCTTCTTCTTGAGCATATCCTTTGCACACCAATTTGGCTTTGTTCTTAATTACTGTGCCATCCTCATTCAACTTATTTTTGAAAACCCATTTGGTAACAATGACATTTTTATGCTCTGGTCTAGGTACCAAAGACCATGTACCATTTTTCTCTATCTAGTCAAGTTCCTCTTCCATTGCCTTGATCCAGTCTTCATCTTTATTTGCTTCTTTGAATGATTTAGGCTCAAATTCAAAGATCATAGATGAGTTTTCTCTGACCTTTCTTCTTGCAAGGATTCCTGCATCCTTATCTCCTATGATCTGCTTAGGATCATGATTCAGGTTGACATACCGAGGAATGGTCTTGATGGATTCATCTTGCTTTTCTTCTTCATCCTCATCTCCATCAGTATCAGCATCTACATCAACCGGTGTAGGAACACTATTACTGGTACTTGGTTGCCTGACAACCGGTTCCTAGAAGGTTACAATCGGTTCATTTACCACTTGCTCACTATCAGTTTCCTCAGTTTTCTCAGAGGTTTCATCAACTCTTACATTGATGCTTTCCATAATTCTCTGAGTCATATTGTTGAAACAATTGAGAGCTTTGCTCTTGGTGGAATATCCTAGGAATATTCCCTCATCACATTTTGCATTAAATTTTCTCTGGTGTTCACTCCTCTTGATGTAAAATTTGCTACCAAACACTCTAAAGTAGCTAACCATAGGTGTCTTACTGTTCCAATTCTCATAAGGAGTTTTATCCTTACCTTTCTTGATGAGTACCCAGTTCATTGTATAGACGATAGTGCTCACTGCTTCTCTCCAAAAGGTGTGAGCTACCTTTCCTTGAATCAACATGGTTCTAGCTACTTCAACCATAGTCTGATTATTCCTCTCTGGTAGACCATTCTATTGTGGAGTCCAAGGGGCAGACAATTTCCTCTTGATGCCATGTTCTTCAAAGTACTTATTGAATTCACCGAAAGTGAATTCCCCTACTTTATCAATTCTCAGGAACTTGCTCCTTTTACTGCTTTCCTTTTCCACTAATGCTCTGAAAGCTTTGAACTTTACAAAAGCTTCAGACTTATCTTTGAAGAATATGACCCACATCATTCTTGAGCAGTCATCAGTGAGAATCATGAAGTACCTATCACCCAGCACACTCCTATTTTTCATAGGACCACACAAATCAGTATGCACAAGATAAAGCAAATTATGAGCAGTGAAAGATTTACCTTTAAATGTTGAGGAAGATATTTTCCCCAATTGACACTCTCTGCACAAGGTGTTATCCATTTTTCTTAGCACTGATAACCCTCTAACTGCCTTGATCTTACTAGCCTTGACAATGTTATCAAAGTTTACATGGCAGAGTCTCCTATGCCATATCAAGCTATCATCAAATTTAGCCATAAGACATGTACTTATATTTGCATTTAGTTTAAATAGGTTACCTTTGGTCTACATGTCAGTGGCCACCAATTCACCATTTTTTCGTTTGATTCTGCACACTCTATTCTTGAATTCTAGAGTGAGGCCACTATCATTCAGCTAGGCAACACTTAGAAGGTTGTGTCTGAGACCATCAACCCAGTACACATTGTCAGCAGTACTCTTTCCATTCAGAGAGATGGACCCTCTGCCTTTGACCAGGCATGGTGCATCATTACCAAACTGAACCACACCACCATCATACTCTTCCAAGGATAGAAACTTGCTCCGGTCACCAGTCATATGGTGAGAGCAGCCACTGCCAATGATCCACTAATTGGAATTATCAAACCAGGAGACAAGAGCCTTCTTATTTGACATATCTTCCTTGACAACAACAAACACAATATCTTCATTTTCTTCATCCTCTAATTCCTCATCTATGACACCTTCATCAACTGGCACAAAATAGTTTCTTTGGTTTCCTCCTTTGAATTTGTTGAATCTTTCTAGTTTGTCCTTGTTGTTGCCATTAGGACAGTTTACAGCAATATGTCCCATCTGATTACAAGAAAAGTATTTCAAAGGTAGCTTACTTCTGTATTTGTCGGTTCCTTTAGGAAGTTTCTTGGGAAGGAGAGCTTCAAATGCCATCAGAATCTCCTCATCATCCATTTCTCTGCACTATCTTGGTTCACCACTAGTGCTAGCTTCTTTTCCTTTTCTGGATGGTACAATAGAAGCTTTAAAAGCTGATTTAGTCTTTTGAACACTACCATCAAAACTATTTAGCTCATAGGCTATCAACTTTGCATTGATGGAGTCTAGGTATACTTTAGTCTTGTCTATTGATCTTAACTCCTGAATAGCAGCAACCCTTATTGCATAGACCGACAATAGGGATCTCAGGACTTTTCTTACCATAGTGGAATCTTCCATTTTACCACCTGCACTCTTGATATCTCCAACATCGATTTTGATTCTTATTCCATATTGTTGAATGGTCTCACCTTCAACCATCCACATATCTTCAAACTTCCCTCTAAGGCTTTCTTCCTTAGCTTGTTTTACATGCTCATCACCACCATAGATATTTTCAAGAGTATCCCATACATGTTTTGGATTTACCTTATCTTGGACATCAATAAACTCAATGTTAGATAAACTACTAATTAGGGCTTCCATAACTTGCCCATTCTCCTGCATCTCTCTCTTTTGGTAATCAGTGAGAGTACCAATAGGGGCCACATAGACATTCTCAACATAGCTCCAGTGTTGAGCACCCATGCTTCTAATATATATCTTCATTCTGTCTTTCCATATATTGAAATTTTCTATGTTAAACTTTGGACCTTCCCTCTTCATTATTAGACTGGGATCTTTACCACAAGCAGTTAAGCTTATAAGACAGAGGACTTGGAGGATGCTCTAATACCAATTGATATCTCAATGATGAACGGATAGTACCAAACCAATATTGAGAGGGGGGGGGTGAATCAGTATAGACAAAAACACACTCTTAAACTCGTTTATCAGCAGACACTATGCATTGATAGACAAACAGTAACACTGGTCCTAAAACAGAGTACAACCAGCAAAACCCAGAATGACTGAGACAAGGATAAACCGGTTGACACTTATCTTCTCATATAATCTAACACTTCATTTCCATTTCACCCTAATGCATGAACAGGTAATCTACCATCAAAGATATATATGAGCAACTAGATCAACATGATTCACCACTTGACAGAAAACAACAAAGCATCACATGAAGAAGACATCACACATGACACACTCATTTTTCACGTGGAAACCCAACTGGGAAAAACCACGGTGGGGATGAATACCCACAATCTTGTTTTTGAACTCTTTAGAAGTCTACTCTATTAGGAGCCTTTTCCGATTAAAGACTGGTACAATAGGTTTTGTTAGGAATCAATCCTGTTAGGGATCACCCGGTTAAGGGATGGCTAGAATACCCAGTTAAGGGTTAAACCCTGTTAAAGGTTACCTTGTTAGAGGATTTCAAGAACTCAATGGTTTTGAATCACCCTATTAAAGGATTTACAGCAAGCCGGTTAAAGCTACCCTGTTAAGGGATTTCTCATCTGTTGAAGTGATTAGAGATCAACAGGTATTACAATGATCTGATAACAACACTCAATGCCAATGCAAATCATCTTAAGCTCCTCTTCACCTTCTGTACTTACACTCTATAGGTATCACTTCTCTCCTCTGGTTTGGCAAGAATCATGTATCTCTTCTCTTGGATACACACACACAACTTTTTCCAACAACCTCAGAAAGAAACACAACATCGACCTTATAGGAAAATAGATAGGTCGATAGCATAAACCCTAAACCCAAAACCTATTAGGTTAAGGAATTCAAACAGTTCAATCCTGACCATTAAGCATACTGCATTAAATGCAATAGTTCTTGATCCAATCTCAAGACTTTCTCCATCATCCATTTTCCACCGATTTCATGGTGGCTGATAACCCATCACATGTTATCACCATTTACAGACTTCGCACATTCTCGAGGTAGATAGGAACAATCTCCTTCATGCAAGATCCTTCACGCGCAAAAGGCTGATGTGGCTACATGATCTGTTCTTCGTTACAATTCTAACTCATCACACAACATCACTGGTTAAGCCACACAGGCTTGAAGCACTTCAACCAAAAACCCTGAAGTTGAGACTACCAACCGGTAGTCATACAACGCTTCCATGTGCTAGTTCCCATTACCATATGCCAGTTCACCTTCAAAAAACACACCACTTCACTTTGGCACAAATGTTAGTTTACAGTATTATACCAGTTCTCACATATGCGAGTTCTAACCTCTTCAGCATATTGACATCAATGACAACACACAATGTCATTATGTCCTCATACCGGTTTGCATAATGCCAACATAGGTGTATATTTAGACTTTTTGAGGTTTAGGACAAGAAGAAGATGGATTGTCTTCATTGATTTTTATAGTTCCATTATCAACTAATTTTTGTATACCATCTTGAAAATCTAGAAAATCATTAGCATCATGATTATGAGTTTGATGAAATGAACAAAAAAGAGTCTTTGAAGAAGAAGTCATTTTAGCCTCTTGACGCATCCTTTGTCTTGCAAGATCATCCTTAATGCCTTGAATCCTAAGGACATCATCATTGAGAGAATTATGATCATGTCCTAGGAGTTCTATACTAATTTGTCTAGGAGGGTTTATAGGGACTCTAATTCCTTGGTCAAATTTCCCAAGTCCTCATCCTTTAAAACCTTGTTTTGATATTTTGTTAAAGCCACTCTATAAGAATTTTTTAATTGAGAATTGGGACGAACATTGTTATGAATATCTTTGAATCTTATAGTGTAAGGATGTTATAATACATGAAAGTACTAGTAGATGAAGAAGGAATGTCTTGTCGAAGATGATTTTCCTTTCTTTCATCATGCATATCCTTTTAGGTTGATTGAGAGGGAAGATCCTTATCATCTAAGCCCTCATATTTACTTAACGTTATATGGGGAGAGAGATAATGAATGAAATACATAACATCATCCTCTCTACAAATATTTTGATGATTAAGTAATTCTCTAAGAGAATAAGGGGGATCTAGAGAGATGGAAACACCCATGTCTTGATTTTTCCTCTCTTGCACTAGGGTTCTTGGCATTGCATTGTCATTGATGTCAACAGGTACTATAGAATATCAATTGGTAAGTATAGCATGTCATCGATATGGATGTTTATCGGTATGCAAGAAGGAGATGTTACCGACATGGATGTTCACCAGTAAGTAAACATGACTGTCAATCAGAAAGAAAAAGACAACAGAGAAAAGAGTAATCTATCGGTAGGCACAATTATCAAGATGTGCGTTAATGACATGTTTTACTCAAGGATAATACTAGTATGAAGGCAGGTGTAATCTCATTGGTAAATAGACTTAGTGGATGAATTGGTGTGTTTTATGACAAGTCAGGATGACCCATCAAAAGAAAAGAGGAAAGACGACATGAAGGATAACTGGTAAGGTGACATGTACAGGAAGGGTTAGTGAACCGGTGAGCAAGCACCGGTAATATGTCTTGGTTGGTGAATGAATCTAAATTGACTTAGTGGATTGAATAGAGGTGGGTGTCGACAAGGATGACATGTGGCTGCCATGTGGAAAGAATCCAAAGGTTGGTGAAGTGTCCATCGACATGGTAGGTGATGAGAAGGTTGACTATAAATAAGGAACTCGTAAATCACAGGTCAATGATAGAAGAAGTGCAGCTTGAGGAAAATCAAGATGCAGAAGATTTTTGGTGATGTAAGTAAAGTAGGATAACCTGATCTTCGTGCTCATTGGTTGAAGGAAACAACTAAGTCATTAATGGTGATTGATAGAGCAAGACCGATAAAACAAGTTGCAGGTTGCCAAACATAGAAAGTGTGTGCAAATGTCATCAGAAATGGCGGTGATGTTTGATCTACTATAGATCATCAATTGAGGAGATGAGATCCAATCAGATTTGATACAGATTGAGTTGGTGGAGAAAATCCCTAGAGTGCCACCATTTGAACTTTGGTCTTGGTGGGAAAGCCAAGTAAAAATATGTAAACCAAAGATGAAAGATTCTGATGCTAAATGCCAGAAAAAAAAAGAGTAACTAAGACAACAGAGAGTGATCATAGAGAAGATAAAAGCATATGTGTTGGAGTTGACTGACTGAAAAGTTGAGCGGGTAAGAGAGTTTATCAGAGGTTTTACCAGCAAGGGAGATTGAGGAACAAAGTTGCCGAAGGTGAAGGAGAAAAGAGAGTGTACCGGTGGAGGTTATGCAAGACAGAATCAAGGAAGAAAGGGTATAAACAACAAATAGTGAAACGACAGTGAACTAAGCAAAGGAGAACGAGTAGAGAAGAGTTAAACGGGTGAAATATTTTGATTGCAAGCATTACAAAACTCATTTGTAACAAGTTTATTACTATTATTTTGACATATGTTATTATAATCACTGAGTTGGACCTCAGCACAAGGGTTGGTGCTCCTTGGGTTTGTGCCCTAAATCAAGGGTTGGTTCTCCTTGGGTTGGTGCCCTAAAATCAGGGATTGGTGATCCTTGGGTTGGTGCCCTAAACATTCTAACCATGTTTATTGTGAGGCTGGATTGGAGCAATAGACTCTAGCAACATTTCTCATCGAGGTTTTTCCCATATTGGGTGTTCCTCGTATATCCGATGTTATGTGTTGTGTGTTTGCATTTGATCAGTGGCATACCCTCCTTGTGTTTGATTTTCTAACCGATACCAAGAGTTAGTTTAAAAAGGGTTTAGAATATTGGGAACCACTGATTCACCCCCCTCTCAGTGGTACATTGTTTTCAACAATTGGTATCATAGCCTAGGTTCCTAGTCAGATAAGATTTCTCTAGCTTGGATAGATTCTGGTCTTGGAACACAATGACAAGAAATGAGTCCTCCTCCTCTTCTAAAGACCCCTTGTTTCATGGAACCAACTATGCATTTTGGTGCAGAAGAATGGAAACATATATGCCCTCTCTAGGATTTTATGTTTGGATGTTTGTAAAGAATGGGTATATTGTCCCTAGTATTCCACCCATAGACCTAGATGCAAAGGAGTATGAGAATAATGCAAAGGATAAACATGCTATTCTCAGTGGGATTTTAGATAATGAGTTTGTTAAGGTTATGCACTGGTCATCTGCCAAAGAGACTTGGGATAAATTGCAGAGATTATTTAAAGGAGATGCCAAAGTCAAAGAAGCCAAGATGCAGTCACTAAGAGGTCAGCTTGAAGGCTTGAAGATGAAAGATGAAGAAAATATTGCAGATTATCTTCATAGGGTAGATGAAACTATGAACACCATTAGGGGACTTGGAGAAGAAGTTGTTGATAAAGTTATTGTCAAAAAGGTACTTAGATCACTCACATCTAAGTATGACACTAAGGTCTCTTCTATAGAGGAAGCCAAGGATCTAAAAACCTTCATAATGGATGAGTTATTTGGCTCCCTAACTACTTATGATATGAGGACAACCGGAGAAGGATCTTCAAGGAAAGAGGTTACCTTCAATTCCATCAAAAGGGTCAAGGAAGAGGTTTCCCATAAAGGATCCAATGAAGACTCGGATGCAGAGGTAGAAAACTTTGTTAGAAAGCTCAAGAGAGGATTTGGTAAGTATAAAGGAAACTTGCCACTCAAATGCTTCAATTGTGGTAAAATTGGACACTTTGCTGCAAAATGTCCCTACAATGAAATTGGTGGAGATGAGGAAAGGAGCTTTGGCATATCTTCAGGTAAAGACAAAGAGAAGAAAGTTTACCGGCAAGGAAGAAGAAGCTACTAGAAGAAGAAGAACTAATATACCATTGAGGATGATGCCACAGATGAATAAAGTGCATTAGAAGATGACTGGCATGAGGATGAAAGGGAAGTTAATCTCTTTATGGCATTAGATGAACTGGTTGTCAAAGATGAGGAAGATGAAGATATTGAAGTTGAAGTGGATCTAGAAGGTGAGCTCATAAGTGCTCTTGAGGAATTAAGTAAGACAAGATGAGAAATCAAAAAGGCTAAGCATGATGCTGCAAAGGAACAAGAACAGTTGGAGGAATCCCTGGAGGAATCCAAGAAAACAACTTCTGATCTACAACTCCAAGAGGAATCTCTAGAGGAATCCAAGAAAAAAACTTATGATCTACAACTCCAGTTGGAAGAAGCTAAGAGGATATGTGAAGCTACATCCTCTGAATTGATAAAGAAGGAAAAGGAGTAGAAAAATATGGAAGAGGAAATTGTAAGGCTTAGAAAGAAGCTAGACAAGAGCAAGGATGAATTGAAGATGAGGAGCAAGTATGAGGGCAGCACTAAAGCTTTAGACAAGATGTTGAGCAAACATAAGCATTCAAAAGACACCAGTGGTTTAGGATTTGAAGAAGGACAATGTTTGAATAACCAAGACACATTTGGTAAGGAGATACAATTTGCTTCTTCAAGTGAAAGTAAAGAGAAGTAAATTTTTACAGTCAGCAAAGATATCGACAAGAAGACCTATGTTGAGGCTACAAGAAATCAACTTGTGAACCAGTATGCTACAAACTAGAAGTCTCACACATCGTATTGATATGAAAATCATAAAATCAAGCCCAAGGTAGATAGTGAAGGATTCATTAGAATCAATAGCATGAGGGGAATACATCCGGTGAGACAAGGTTTGCTGGTTCAAAGAAACAAGACTGGTGTGTACCGAATTTCCATGGTTATTATTACCGGTGTAATAAGTTTGGACATAGAGTTGTTGATTGTAGACTGATGAATAAGCCCCCTATTAGTTTTGAAAGTAGAAATTGTTTTTCTGCAATCCAGGGTATGAATGTTGTTTGTTATCAGTGTAATGGATTTGGTCATAGGAGTTTTGAATGTAGGAGAAGTCAATCGGTGTCCTACAATAATTTTAAAGATTCATCATTTAATGTCAATATAAAGTGTTATAATTGACAGAAGTTTGGGCACATTCGAAAACATTCCAAACTCAGGACAACCAAGCCAAAGAAGTTAGTACCGGATCAGGAATTGGTAGTTAAACTGAAACATGAAATTGTAGAAGACAAGAAGAAGGAACACAAACCGATTTGGGTTGAAAAAGACAAGAATAAGGTAGAATCAAGTCTGATTGTGTAGACTGCCCTGCATGCAAAAACAAGGAACTTATGGGTTGTAGATAGTGGTTGTTCCAATCACATGACCGGTGATAAAAAGAAAATTATTAAGCTTGAAGATTGGAATGGAGGCTCAGTAAGATTTGGAGATAACTCCTCCATCAAGATAAAAGGTAAAGGTACTCTGAATATTGATGGAAAATTGAAGACATATGATATATATTATGTAGAAGGTCTAAACCATAATTTTCTAAGTATGAGTCAGATGTGTGATAAAGGATATAAATTCATTTTTGACTCTACCGATTGCCAGATAAGAAAAGAGAGTACCAATTAGATTGTAGCAAAAGGTAAAAGAATAGATGGAAATGTGTACAATCTGAAGGAATGCTATGATTCTCAATGGATGATGGGACTAGTGGATAAGAGATAGTTGTGGCACAGGAGACTAGGCCACATAAATCTTGATAATCCAGTTATAGTAAGAAAAAAGGGCTTTGTAAGAAATATACCATCGATCATCAAACTGATAAGCACATTTTGTGATGAATGTGTAAGAGGAAAGAAAACTAAGGTGAGATTCAAGACCACTAGAACTGGTGCATACTAATCTGTGTGGTCCAACTAGGACAAGAGATCTTTCTGGTGAGAGATACTTTATGCTCTTCATTGATGACTACTCAAGAATGACATGGGTCACTTTCCTTCATGATAAATCACAAGCATTTGATAGATTCAAGATCTTCCAAAAGTTGGTATAGAAGGAAAGTGGATGCAAGATGAAATACCTAAGATCCAACCATGGTGGAGATTTCACATCAAATGAGTTTGAGGACTTCTGTGAAAGACATGGAAATAAAAGACAATACTTAGCCCCTAAGACACCACTACAAAATGGTGTGGTAGAAAGGAAGAACAAGACAATCAAGGAAATGGCTATGACTACGTTGAATGAGGCAAACTTATCGGATATGTATTGGAAGGAAGTAGTTCATACTATAACATATACTTTGAACCAGTTTCAACTGAGAACAAATAGTAGGATTAAACCTTATGAGTTGTGGTATGACCAGAAACCATCAGTCAAGTACTTCAAGGTGTTTGGGAGTAAATGTTTCATTAAAAGAGATCAAGATAGCTTGGGCATCTTTGATTCTAGGAGTGATGAAGGTATTTTCCTTGGTTACTCAACTCACAGTAAGGCCTACAAATGCTACAACAAAAGACTAAGAAAAGTCATTGAGAGTGTGAATGTGAGAGTAGATGAAGAAATGCTTAAAGGAAGAAATACTCAAGTCAACCGGTATGATGATTCTAGTGATGAAGGTGAAGAAGCTCAGTTAGACAATGAACTGGAAGAAGCATCCAATAAGATCCCTACCCGGTATGTGCATAAAAACCACCCAAAAGAGAAGATTTTAGGTAATAAGAGTGATGGTGTGCAGACTAGAAGAAGACTTGCCCAGAATGATGAACAAGTCAATTTTTGCCTCATGACTGAAATGGAACCTAAGACATTCAATGAGGCCAACAAAATTCATAAATGGATGGATGCAATGGAAGAGGAACTGTAGCAAATTGAGAAGAATAAGACTTGGGAATTAGTTCCTAGACCGGATGCCGGATGATAAAAATGTCACTGGAACAAAGTGGGTTTACTGGAACAAGATGAATGAAGAAGGGAATATTGTGAGGCACAAAGCAAGGTTAGTGTGTAAAGGATATTCTCAAGTAGAAGGCATTGATTTTGAAGAAACATTTGCACTCATGGCTAGGATAGAAGCTATTAGGATGTTTCTTGCTTTCTCTGCCTACAAGGGTTATAAAGTTTATCAAATGGATGTCAAGTCTCCTTTCCTAAATGGAAATTTAGAAGAGGAAGTATACATGGAACAACTAGAAGGTTTTCTGCTACATGATGATTAAACCTTTGTGTTCCAGTTGAAGAAAGAGTTGTATGGTTTGAAGCGAGCTCCAAGAGCATGGTACTCAAGGTTAGATAAGTATCTAAAGGAGTAGGGGTTCAGAAAAGGGAGTGTAGATGGTAATCTATAAATTAAAGTAGATACAATCCCCATGACTATTGTGGTCATATATGTGGATGACATCATTTTGGGAGGCAACAAGGATGCCTTGTATAAGGAGTTTGTTGATCAGATGTAGTCAGAGTTTGAGTTGTCAATGCTTGGAGAGATGTCCTACTTTCTTGGTTTGCAAATTTCACAACAAGGTAAAGGGATATTTATCTCTCAAACCAAGTATGCCAAAGCTATGTTGAAGAAGTTCCAAATGGAAGATAGCAAATTGGTAAGTACTCCCATCACGACCGGATTCAAGCTCAGCAAGGATGATGAATCACCAATATTGGATCAAACATTGTATAGATCCATGATTGGAAGCTTGTTATATCTTACTGCTTCTAGACCAGATATAGTGCAGGCATTATGCATGGTGGCTAGATTTCAAGCTGTACCCAAACAATCACATGTGAATGTAGTTAGGAGGATATTTCAGTATCTACAAGGGACACTTGATTATGGAATATGGTATCCCAAGCAAGGGGATTTTACCTTACATTCCTACACTGATGTTGATTGGGCAGGTTGCTTTGATGACCAGAAGAGCACAAGTGGTGGTGCATTCTTCCTAGGTAGTCGGTTGGTCTCATGGCACAATAAGAAGCGAGATTCAGTTTCTCTATCTGCTGCTGAGGCAGAATATATTGCTACTGCCACATG